>NW_015440947.1:1206087-1209918 GCF_000150705.2 Paracoccidioides lutzii | reverse complement strand
GAGAGAGTCTCTGCATAGCTCCTACCTACCTATGGGATATGGGGATGTGTCTCTCCCAGCTGAATCGGGACGGCATATGCCTTGGATGTCTTTATTCCATTACAGGTGAAAAATAAAATAAGTACTTCGGGTGCTCATTGACGCCTCAAGAACCCCTCCATATTGATACTGGATAATAACCTCAACTCAACATACCTTCCTAGGTATATGAGACACCTAATAAATTTCAACTGAAGATAGGACTAATAATAATATCATAATCACGAAATCAATTCTTCACCATCACATTAATAGCACTGCGTCATAAACCTATTAAAGAACTTCACATTCGCAACCGGAGCCTTGCCAAAGGAAGCATACACCATCTCATCAAACAAGGTAACTAAACAAGCAATTGACTTGTACATATCAAAGGGAAGAGAGGAGGGATGAATCAGCCCAAAGACACAACAGCGTCGGCGAAAGCGAGAACGGGAACCACAATTTCATTCGAGATCTGATGAAGGATCGGAAAACATGCAGAGACACATACAATTTATATAGATATGCAAAATATACGCGGGTGTAAGAGGGGGAAAAAAGAGATCAAAAAACAAAGAACGGAAGGTAAAAAGTTGATAGCGCGAGCGTTGTTCGTTCTCATCAAGCGACAAGGGGAACAAGAGGTGGAAAGAAAAAGAATAAAATAATAATGAAAATAAAATAGATGAATCCTTTCGACCAGAAATGTAAAACTAATACAAATAAAATTGCGAAAAACATATGCATTTTCAAACAATGAGCAGGCGGAATGAAAAATGGAAGGAAAAGGAAACAGAAATTTTACTCACTCCACTCAAATTATCTGAGCCAGCCAGAACACGACAGGGTCTGTGTAAGGCAACTGAGACTCAACTTCAAAGATGCCATGTGGAGGAAAGGAATAGTATGGGTGAAGCCAGAAGAATATAGGGGTTCATCATAATGTTCCTTTCCCATCTAATTATTTACCTAATATTTTTCAATATTGTTTTTTTGTTTTTAAAAAAAAGAAAATAAAAAAGAACCCACCCAGGCAGATTCTGCGGATAACCGAAACGTATATCAAGCTCACAAACTTCATTCTCACCCGGATTAAATATAAGAATTATATATATTATCATAAAAACATACGATAATATTAATAAATATATTCACGGGAAATTCGGCTTCAGCCCTTGAAACCCATACGGCAGAATCTGGGACTTGACAACTTCCCCAGGAGCAATATACGCGCCCCTCCCCAGACTCACACCGGGTAAGATGGTAGCTCCCGCGCCGATCCAACAGTCTTCAGCAATGACGACAGGGCGACCCTGGTACCGACTCTTCGCCCCTTTACGATCCTGCATGCTCCCCATCGCCATGGAACTTAGGATGGTGACGTTAGGACCTATCCACGTATGCGCCCCGATAGTGATGGCACAATCATCCACGAGAAGACAGTTCTCGGATATCAACACATCTTCGCCTATGTTGATGTTGTAGCCGTAATGGCAGTTAAAAGGGGTTTCGACCACGACGCCAGGTCCTAAGGAGCCGATGGGGGTGCTCGTAGTTGTTGTTGGGTCTTCCTGTGGGTCTTGTGGGGGCATGAGGATTTGCTTTAATAGACGAGTTCGCTCTTGGGGAGCGATGCCAAGATTCGGATTACCGGCGTTATTAAATCGCCATAGTGCAGCTTTGCAGCGCTCTCGTTCTTTAATGAGCTGGGGCGCAATGTGGGCTACGTAGGGTTCGCCGGCCAGCATTTTCTCCTTTTCCGTCTTGATCTCAAAGGGTACGTGCGGCTCTAGGTTGAGAGCTAATCTAGCCTGTGCCGAGTAGCTGCTTGTGTCAACGTGAGATTGTTGATGTTTGGGACGCTGGCTCATGTTTCCTTGGAAAACAGGCATTCCGGGTTTCTGATGAGGATTGGCATGAGACATTTCCCGCAGTGCGGCATGATAATCGGACTTTGATTGCTCTGCACGAGATATGTTGTTAATACCGGGACGATCTCGAAACTCTCCTTGGGAAGGATGTTCCGGCGTTGAAGAGGAGGGACCAGATGGCCAGGTACCTTTCGACCACGAACCTCTAGATCCCGTGCCAGTTGGGCTTGTGATGTACTGTGAAGCAGTACGCTCGTTTTCGTCTATGGGGATAGGTCTAGACTTGCCATTATCTGAATGTATTGTAGTTGGACCCCTCTCGTGTCGTTGGGGGCTGATATCGTGTATGTACTGAGGGGAGACCTCAGAATAGCCGTCTTTGGCTTGGAGTGGAACAGGCCCTTTGGCAGTGGAGGGCTTCTGCCACGTACTTCGGGACGAGTAACCCTCACATAAGAAACCACCGCGCAAGCAGTTATTGCCTTTGTATTTAAACTCGCCGGTTAGTATACTTGTCCATGCCTTTTTTTTTTTTTTTTTTTTTTTTTTTTTTTTTTTTGGGGGGGGGGGGGGGAATATAGCACTTGTGACGTTGGAAGAGAAGAGTAGGAGATCCTAGAGATGGTGGACATACATGAGGGATGTTGTTCATCACATTTCTTCTTCCTTCTCCTGCACGTCATGCAACCGGTCTTTGTGCGGTT
This sequence comes from Paracoccidioides lutzii, assembly GCF_000150705.2. NCBI lineage: Eukaryota > Fungi > Ascomycota > Eurotiomycetes > Onygenales > Ajellomycetaceae > Paracoccidioides > Paracoccidioides lutzii. Next base: position 1,207,322 of record NW_015440947.1, on the reverse strand, counting down.
GCTGAAAACTCTCTTTCTTTTAGGGCCAACCTGTACAGGACCGGAGGGGCGTTCTTGGGGTGGTGTCTCACTGTAAGTCGCGAGCCTGCGATTTTGGTCGACAGATTCACCTTCGGGGCGGGGGACAGGTGTCCAGTTCTTTGTGCCATGGTCAGGGCCTTGAACGTCACGCTGCAGAGCTTCTGCGAGCTGGGCATCGGAAGAGTCGATGGGTTGGTGGCCAAGTTGAGCATGGTTTGGCAGTTGCTGCGCGTCATAACCATCCCAGGTCGAGGTGTTGGCAGTTGATTGAATGCTGTCGCCCCTTTCCACGTGCGTAAAATTTTGTCTAGTTCCTTTAGAAGATGTATCCAGTTCAGATGATGTCTGTATGGGGGTTGCGCCTTTTGGACCAGTAGCTTGAATCTGCGGTTCTAGATGCTGATCAGATTTGGAAACTGGGCTCCTGGAAATGCTTTGGCCCTGATACAATGATGGAGAGCTTTGCCGCTCATCAGTCTCTGATCGTTTTCGTTTGTTTCGATTTGCGTTTGAGGACTGCCCGTCAGATGCAATGTAGGATACGTCGGGATCCTGAGCTGCGTGATTTGTGGTTTCGATGAGTTGTTCCGGTTGGCGAGAAGGTGTTCCTGAGTTCCTGCCACTACGATCGCGCTCCAGAGAATTGGTGGTGGGTGGTTCTTCGTTCTGGGGTGCGGTCGGAGGATTTTCTGATGGACCATTGTTATTGTTATTGTTATGGCTGATACTATGGTTGTTGTTATTATAAGGCGGCGCACCGTGCTCTCTTCCATTTACCGCGGTAAACCGCGAAGGGCTATGCTCAGAGTTTGAGTCTTTGTTAGACTCGTGATTTCCATTCACCACTGGAGCTGTTGCAACAGCGGACATGGTGGTTGTTCTGGCGGATCCTATCCGTCCAAAGAGGGTTCTAGTCGAGGAAGCACTTGGAGAGGGTAGTATCGTGCAAAATGCGAATACGTCGAGGTAGGGAGTCGAAATACGATTGGTGAGTTTTTGAAAACTTCGTGAGAAGTAATAGGATGAATTGTTGTTGAGCTGAAAGATGTTTCCAACAATCGCGATCGAGGAAAGTTTACAATGCGCAGCAGGCTGGGGCGGTATGTGGGAGACTTCTGGGGACCAAGTAAGAATAGAGAAAAGGAGAGCAACAAGAACAATGAGAAGTAGATGAGAATTGAATTTACGCGAAAGCAGGAAGAGGTGAGAAAGGG
>NW_015440947.1:952463-1206077 GCF_000150705.2 Paracoccidioides lutzii | reverse complement strand
GACGAAGCGTAGAGGAGAGAGAAGAAGGAGAAGGAGAGAGGAGATGATAAGGATGGAGGGGAGAAGGGAAGAGGAGGAAGAGGAGGAGAGGAAGCGGAAGGAGTGCGCCTAGGTGTGAGTGTATAGTGTGTCGTGCGGAGGACTATTATTATTAGTAGTCGTCTAACAGCCTACGTTGGTTGGTAGAGCGGGTAGCAGGATGGGCTTAATTAGTTATCATCCAGGCGGTAAGAGGATTTGTGTCTCCGTATCTATAACTGCTTCTAACGTCCGTAGGCTCTCCGGGCACTACCCGCCAGATTGCCAATTCCTGGAGACTTTGGGCCTTTGCTGATTGACGCAGCGCTTGAGCCCACTGCAGGTTGGGGTCTGTCCCAGACTAGACTCCTAGCAAACGTCCGAACACCTACCACTTACCTAACAGTGGTAACAGTGCGTGCTGGGCTGTTCTGTTTTGGGTGGGGGAGGCTACTCTTTAGTGGGCGGTTGGGCGGGTGGCAGGCGTCTGTCCGGATCGTTTCGTTTCGGCTGTCGCTTGCGCCACGGATTGGCCGCCGCTCGCCACACACACGCACAGCAAGGTGCAGTCATTGGAAGTGAGGGGACAGGGCCCGGGTAACTTTACAGCCTTCTGGTATTATTCTGGTACCATTTTATTCTGCTGCAGAGGAGTTCAGATTGATTCCTGATATTTCTGATACTCTGGGAACATCCTTGGCTATGTCTTGTCTGTTTCATCATGCGAAACATATTACTTTGTTCTTTTTAAGAATATATTTTATTTTATGATATGAGATGTACGTGCCTGATACTCCAGTGTTGCTGCATTATACTAATAATAATACACAACTCGACTCAGCCGCTGTTGGTGACGGATGTGGAACCAGGTATGTGTTTGTACCGCGTACCGTGCAGTGCGGAGTTTGGTCCTTCGGAAGTATCTGTGTATTAATAGAGACAACCAAAGCCTAAAGGAAAAGAGCAGAGAAGACAAATCCACGCCAATAATACCATCATAAATACAAAGTACATAGAGGGGCTTTTTCTATTTTCGGGGGCAGGATATGAAGGCAGTTATCACGTTATCACTGCTTATGACATCAATCAATTCTCTAAATTATTACCCCAAGGAGAATGCTAGTTTGAGGATCATACTTCGTGCAATGATACGGGTAACGGAGCACACGAGGGTTATAAGCGCGAGCCTAATCTTGGCAGCACATAACACATACCTAGCCTTAGGCAGTCTGCTAATTACTTCTTTAAAAGAGGGGAAGATGGGAAAAACCAAAAGGAAGGCGGTTCAGCGGATGATCGGATGATCGCATGATCGCTTTTGACTCCGATTATGCGCCAACAACTAGAAGAGACAAGAAAAGAACACAGAGATCTAGTCTCCATCCCTTCGATTCCTTCCCATACATACCCACTACCAGTGTCCACCTCCATACACACAAAGCACACACAAAACCCAGTCCAGTCAAAACTCGTTTAGGTCTTCCCCCGACTGAACGAGCATGGGTGGAAAGGAAATCAAACAATGACTAACTCCATTTTTGTAAAACTCCATAAACGCTCAGTCATGATCGATTATTTTGCCGCATACGAGCTGGCAGTGGAACGATCATCGAAAACCAGCCGCCCTGGTAAAACCCAACCTGCCAACAAGCCAATCAGTAGTTATGCAAAACTGCTCTGGCCGGGCTGCCTACCACTGTTGCCAGTGCCAGCCCAACCAGCAAGCCGGCCAGCCAGGGCATCCCTCGATCAACAACAGATTCGACACACGCACCCCCACGATCGTCTCGGAAAAGTCAATCAAATCAGCATCTCCTGCGAGGGTCCTGGTCCTCCCGGGTCTTCTTCCACCTAGCACCTACCACCCCTGTCAACATCATCTTGTGTTTGTTTCCTCGCCACCCCGGAAACCTCGCCAATCATGGCTTCCCATCATTTGCCCACAAGGAACAAACCCCAATCAACGGTTGACGGGCTGATGCAACTACGACGGATCTAAAACCTGTCGTTGTCTGTAATTGTAAATTGGAAACAGGTTATTATTCTTACGATTGTCATTTTGCTTCTTGGCTTGATTTGGTTTGGTTTTGTTTTCCTCGTGTTTTGTGCGATCCCTCGTCGGAACATTCTTCGTAAAGCCCGTCGTGTTTTTCACGCGGTTACTGCTGAGAGATATGCTGTGAGAAGAGGCCTGAGAGAGTCTGAGGCTTTGGGGATCTGAGGATCTGAGGATCTGGAACCCGGGTTACCCACAGCCCTGTGCCTGTGGTAATTTGCTGTGTGTTGAGAGAAATCTGATCCGAGGTCCTGGTAACGACTATCTCATGCTTATCAACCCGTGGAGATAAATGAATGGACTGCTTTCACCGGGTTTCGTATGGTTGATTGACATAAATAATGATGGTAATACCCACCTGTTCAGTATTCTATTATCGTTGTTAGTGGAAGTAGTTGGTGGTGTCTTTGATGTGGATGTTTTTGAAGAAACTGCTCGTTCAGCCTGATTAACGGGAAATGCTGAATCCGTCTAGCGCGGTTAGACCTCTTGTGCCTTTGAGCCCACACGGTTGCATTTTAACCTCATTAGCTGCGTCACATAGTGGGTCAAATCAGGGTACTTAGTTGCAGTCCAAGGTGGAAAGGCTCGAGGCTTCTTCAGCACATGTTTCTCAATTTCGTCCTCCCGCCCTTCCACAACGATCGGGGTTCGTCACAAGAATAATATTATAAATTTTGTCATATTTTAAAGATATCCCATATTTCCCTGTCCATAGATAATGATATACTATCCACGGAGTAATGTATGGGAGTACGGATGTTTGAGCAACAATAATAGGATTCGTTCATATACCGTATTCCAGCCAATTATTAGATTCTTCATCCCTGTCATGCCAAGTGGATTTTCCTTACCTTATTTTTTATTTCTCTTTTTCTTTTTCTTTTTCTTTTTCTTTCCCTCTTTCGAGCCCAAGGAGCTCTCCAGTCCGGATCAGTCGTCGTCGTACTCTGGAGTTTTAGTTGTCACAACCTCCCAAACCCGCCAAGAGAGACCGTGGCTGCTGCTGTGCAATTGAGCGCATCAAAAGAGTGCTGCTTCTGCTTGGCAAAATGGGTTTAAAAACTTCGCTCTGGGCGCCTGATGATGGATTCAGTAATGACGCTGGCGCCAACAAGGTTAGATAGAGGGAAGCTCCAGCCGCTCACTCACCGGCTGAGGTATTAATAGTCCGTTCGTGACGGAATGCTCGGTGTGGTGTGACAACCCATCGGACCTTAGCCTATAAATCCAACCCTTAAGAAAATGAAGAAAATGGCGTCTGTTGCTACGTAGTAATATGAACTTCTCTAAAGTGGTTCCTCTCGGCTTGAACCTTCCTATACGACTTCATCTCCTTCTCTCATCCATCTCAAAGGTATGAATAAACCTCTCTGTGAATACTCTGTATGCTTGTGTAAATACTATTGTTACTACTATGGCTAGGTTATTGCAGGATTAACAACATTGCTCTTATTTCAGTAAGTTAATCCGCATTGTGATAACTACTTCTCCTGTTGCTGCAACCTTGTTCCATCACTCAATTCAAAATTAATTCATGCACAGCCACATCATTACCAATTAATCACTCCACACTAGCCAATTGCCTTCATCCCGCGAATGCCGCGTTGTCCCTGTCGTGGTGCCAGGCGCCAGTCGCCAGCCATAGTGCCAGAAACGCTCTGTTACTGCTCTGGCTTCACTCAGCGCGAATATCCGCCGACCCCGCCGCTTATTCTTGTTATGACCCTGGCTGCTTTGTGATCTGATTTTTTTTTGTCGTCGGTCACTTTTTCACTTCTTTCTTTGCTTTTTGGACTCCAATACCCTTCTTTCAACCAATAATGTTAAACGGTTCATTTGAGATTTTGAGTTTTGTGACTGCTTACTCTCTCAGAGTGCTTTGATGCTCATGCCGCAGTAGCCTGACAGCCTTACTTAGTCAACTTATTTCAAGATTATCAGGAGCACAATATTTCAACCACGGTTATGGTCTGCCTTGCTCTCAGCCAGCTGACGAAATAATGCAAGAGACTGATGAAAATATGGATATATTGCTAAAATTGAAAAGATGCTCGGACACTTTTCCCTAGTTAACACGACAAATCAACGTTTCAGCCAGGCGCCCAAGCTGACTTTCTTCAGGAGTTGCGGATTTCTCTCACATTTTTATTATTATTATTATTATTATTATTATTATTATTATTATATATTATTTTTAAATTGGGCATACAATTGTGAAATTAATAATTAACTCCAAGAAGTAACTTGTCATGCGCAGTAAAGTGTGGGTGTGGACAATTAGTAGTTGCGTTACTCGTGGCAATTATTGATTGCGACTCCGTACCAGACCCGTAAAAAACGGGGGGGAAAGCCTATTAATAAGTCTCATATCAACAAATCTGCTTTCAAGGGCCTGCGCGGTGTCTGTCATTATTCTGTTCATCCCATGGATTGGATGAGAGGAGATCGCATGCTGCTCGCTGCTCGTTAAAAATTTCTTTTGTCCAATCCACGGTATCCTACTGCTTGCCGCCCTTTGTTTTTCGCTCCTTTTCGCTCCCTTTGGCCTCCCACCAACCGACTCTCCAAGGTTGCTGCTAGTTGGGCTGGGTGATTATTATTTGGATTGTCATACATCCCTGGTTTACCCGTTGGCCTATCATATGTGGCAACGGCGCATCTTCCCCTTCTCAAGAGTCAGGAGAGACCAAGGTTACCCGACCAAGCTGCGACTAGCGTTTGGCGAACGCTCGTGTCGAGTGCTAAAAGCGGTCAGCAGTGAAATCTGGTGCGTATGGGCGGTTGAGGGAGCGCTGGGCGAGCGCCCTGAGTGGGCGGCTGCGGGTTCATTTGCCCGCATATGCCGCCCATCGTTATTAAAGTTCGTTTTCGCCAGCGCCATTGCATTGCACCTCTTATAAATTGGGTGTTACCGCCGCTTGAATTATGCGGATGGCAATTTAGGCAATTTATCGCAACAGAACAACGTTATGTCGAATAATAACGCTCCAATGTTTATTGCTAACTAAATATTTTTCGAGCGGTTCCCAAGCGCTGCTCGATTATATTTTCCCCCCATATTATCAAAGGCGCCAAAGCCCCTCGCTTTTCTTGACCGGATTTTATTTTTCTGTGGAGAATTTCACCTTTCATCTTTCACCTCTATCTAGCCCCACTTCGTCCCTGTAAAGTACTCCCCAGAAGCAGATGGTTTGGAGCAATCGAGGCATGGGTGGGGGGGAAGAGGGGAAGGGGTGGTAACTCCAGAAGAGTCATCACATTGTTCTATTCTTGAACTTGGGAATACTGCCCTGACACGAGGTTCCAGGGTTCCCATTCATCTCCTTCTGGCTGACAAATAATTTGTCATTAGATTAGTTACTATCCCAAGGTGGTTCTTCCGTAGACGTACGTACAGTATAGTAGGTCACAGCAATGTTTTATTCGAAACGCCAACAAAAAGGTATGTCTTCGTTGTGGTTAATTTCATCCTTTGATTATGCACCTACCTATTCCTATGTTATTATTCTCCAACAAAGATTGAGATGATTCTCTTGATAGTTGGATTTGGTGATTCGTTGGTTGGTCCTCCTGTGTAAGTCAAGCCTTTGTCAGATCTTCTGAGCCAGGTAGTTAAATACCAAAAGGCGTCATTATCAAATAGTTACCCCAGCCATGGATCCTTTCCACTCGATTTGGGGCCAAAGCGAATCTCCCGTGAACAGCTGCCAACTCTGTAACTTTGTTTTCCTTTTTAACTTTTTTGAGGGTTCCCCATGCAGGGGTCCCGAAGGAGGATCGTCCTTGTGTCAGAACGTTTTCACAATCCTGGTGATTCCCCGAGAATTCTCGGCGCTTATTGTTTCAATTAACTATCAGTATGATAGCATCGAACATTATTATTATTCTCCATGTATGAGTTGGATGATACCTCGGTATGGGATATCATGTATGTGTGGTTGAGAGTAACGGATCGGATGTATCTCAATCTCCCCCGTGAAGAACCAAGGATGTTTCCAACTTGACACAAGCACTATGCCGGTTCTAAAAGAAAGTAGTGGGGGTGATTTGAGTTTCGAGATCCGTTCCCTATGTGAGCATACTCTAACCAATGGCAGATGGAAGCGAATACTGAGGAGATGAGAACGAAACGACTCCACACACTCACACACAACATCCCCACACGCATTTGGCATACACTTCATTGATACTTTCTTCAAAGGATCAGTGAAAAGTCCACTTTTCCCCCTGGCGCTTCGGTGCCTACAACTGCGACGTTCTATTCATGGGTTTAATTCATGCCCGTCAACTTCGCACGTTGTTTCTGAGGTAATATATGTAGCCGTTGCGGATAATCAAGCCCCGAACGGAGAGAGCTGGGACCTTACCACCTGCCCATGCTTGGGAGGGATGAACCCCTGGCGCAAAAAGGGGTCAGTAAAACCGCTTTCAAATACACTGAAATGATGGCGCGTTGAGAGTCTGTCAACTTTTATTCCCTCCAGGGCTGGGTGACCGAGTGGCTTAACCGTTGGGAGAGCTGCCTAGCAAGTCGGAGGGGTGCAGCAGGCGAAGCCTCCTGAAGAGAAGGGAATTTAGATTCTCTCTGCAAAGCGACGACCAAAGCTTGTTCAAGCTCCATCATCGTGTTACTTGAATATACCGTCGCCCATCCCTTCCCTCAGCCCCAATATCTTTTCCAAACCCCTTCTACGCTCTTCTCTTGGAAGCATGGGCTTTTTGTTTTAATCTAGATGGCTCTGTCCCATTCTGAGTCCGGTCAACATGTACAACTGAATTGATGGCACAGAATCCCTGAGATATTATGTCCAAGAGGGATTATAACCCCGCAATGATCGACGACGTCCTTCATGATGAGTATGACTTTATGAAAGAGTTAGAATTGCTATCTAGCTTACCCAAGACACTCACATGAAGTGCTATATCGTTATCAAGTTAACACCGTAGTGTCAGAGTCAGACACATTTTGGCGTGGCACAAGGTCCTTTGAGCTCTTTCTTTGCTACCATTTCCATCTAGGGCAATAATACATGAACATTACTGAGTGGGCGCATACCCGTTGCCATACTCGCTGCGGTAAGTATGTATATATTTTTTATGGAGACGTATCACTAGGATGATGATAATGGACATTTTTCCGTGTGTTTCCCGCCGATGATCAAGACAATCAATTTCTTCTCGTGTGCATTGTTCGATAGCCATCTCCAGTGCTTGATATTCCGTCAGAATTTTTTGGATGTTTTAATTAGCGAAATGGGAACACACCAAGCCACGGGCAATCCTTCCACGGCTATAGGAAATCATCTTCACTCTACATCTCATTAAAGGCCGTCAATAAGGGGAGGAGCAGAACGAACTAACTAGCAGTTGTAGCAGAAAATTAATGTCTACCTTTCGCCCTCAAGGCACCTCCAGATATACGTGAGCAAGATAGCCGGTAATACTCACGTTTTTCCGGGTCATTGACACGCCGCTTAAGCAGCCACAGCACCTCGTCCCATACCTATCTCAAGAAGTCTGAACTAGTTTCCTATCGATTCTTTTCATCTTCAAGCATAAACATAGCAGCACTTCATAATGGAAAATACTATATGCTAGATAGGAAAAAAGTGAAATATCTAAGTTCTCGGCATTTACAGTTCAATTCCAGAATCGAATGTGTCGAACAGTATGAATACGCATATAACCATGGGGAGAGAAATTATGCAAATATATATTTATATTTATATATAAATATCATATTTCTGGGCATAGTAAAGAAACAACAGAAAGCCATAATCTATCATAAAACGTATGAATGATGCTCGAAATACCATACAAAATATAAAAACGCCCTTAAACTCCAGTAGAAGACAGTAAAAGGATACTTGGAAATTCGTGAAAAAGACAAAGGAAATATTATCCGCCTGAACACGCACAACCTGTTCCTTAATGTTGCGCACCCGTGTACACCCACGCACCCAACCCAAAGCCCGCAGAAATCAAGTGGAAAGCCAGTCCAACAACTCTGGCACAAAATAACTCACCACAATCCTCGCCCCAGCTCTCAGAATACCCTCCATACTCTCCATCACCATCAACTTCAAATCAAAGACTCCGGCCTTCGCCCCAGCATGGATCATGGCATACTCCCCGCTCACCTGATACGCCGCCACAGGCATATCTTTACCGAGCTCCCTAGCATCACTAATGATATCCAGGTAGGTGCCGGCAGGCTTGACCATAATGATATCCGCACCCTCAGCAATATCACGCTGGATGGCGCGGCGGGCCAGCCCGCGACCACCCGGTGGCAATTGGTAGCACTTCCGGTCCCCGAAGGAAGGACAGGAACCCGCCGCATCGCGGAAGGGCCCATATAAGCAGCCGCTAAATTTGGCGCTATAGGACATCAGGAGGACGCGATGGGCGATCCCTGCATCGATGAGTTTGAGTTTTATGGCACGCACGCGGCCGTCGTTCATGTCTGAGGGGGCGACGCAGTGGGCTCCTGCGTCGGCATAGGCGAGGGCGACGTCGGAGATGCGGTCGACGGAGAGAGCGTTGTTGAGAGAGCCGTCTTCGCGGAGGATACCACAGTGGCCGTGCGAGGTGTATTCGCAGAGGCAGACGTCGGCGATTATGTAGAGTTCCGGGAATTGTGAGCGGATTACGCGAATGGCTTGGATGACGGGGCCGTTGGGGTCGTCTGCGGCTGTTCCTAGGGCATCCTTTGCGCTGGGAGCGAGAGGGACGCCAAAGAGAATGACAGATCGGAGTCCTTTTTGGACTAGAGGGGTAAGAAGTGGGACGATACGGTTAATGCCGTGGCGGCGCTGGTTGGGGAGGGAGGGGATCGGGGTTTCTTCGTCTGGATTGTCGGTGATGAAGAGGGGATAGATGAGCATGGACTGTTGGCGGGATTGAGCGATGTTAGAAAAAAAATTTTTGGATTGTTTCACTCGAGTAGAGAAATGCATTCTTTACCTTAGTTAGCTGCCGTTCAGCCTGCCATGCTCTGTTCAAAGGATGGCTGTAACCTGCATGGAGCTGGCTGGAGATGTCTCCCGATATGCTCACGCTAGTTGCCGCAGTGCTAACGTATGATCGAGGGGGCGTTTGTTGAGATCTCAGGCCATTGGAGGTTAAAGAGCTGCGGTCGTCGGAAAGGCTACCTCTAAAGGCAAGATCAGAAACTAGTGAGGAGAACGACATGTTGACTGCGTGTTCAAAGGGAATGAAAACGTCCGTGGCGATGAAGTGGTTCTGTTGGCTCTCTGACTGAAGTGGACTAAACCGATGCCCGATCCGTGGAAGAATGCTGGTTGACTAGGATTGAGAGATTCCAAGATCCCGAGATTCAAAGCAGACCATAGAGCGGTGTCAAATCTGCAAAGGGTATGGGTATCCAGAGAGTCTATGTCGGTGTCGGCGCAGGAGCTGAAGCTTGAAAGTTCTGTGGTTGGACGCCGTTGGTGGAGGCAGAGATTATTTTGCGGCGCAACAGAACAGTTTGCCCTTGCTGGTGGCCAATCACAGACACTGCTTATTAACAGCCCCCCCGTTCTTTCTCTGGCCGAGCCGACGAACCGCGGAAAAACCTTCCAAAGCTTGAAGGGTCACACTGTGGACTGTTCTGCTGAAGTAAGTTACCAAAGGTGACTTATTTAAATAAGTAGTTCAGTGCATAAATCTAATATAACACTTTGGCAAAATGGCAGCACGAGGCGTTCAGCGGTGGCGGCAGCCCTAGTTATTTATGTAGTCAATTCTTGCTAAACTTCATCTAAAGGACAAATTTAGCCGAGAACTTGAAATCAACCAGATAATGTTGCCTCCCATCCTTAAGCTGTCCCTTCACATACATACATACATACATACATACATCTCACCACAAGGAAATGTAGTTAAACCAGCATAACTTTGAAGGATGCAAGAAAGAACAAGTCCCCAAACGTAACCCATCTCACAGCTGCACATCGTTATTCAACAGCCTAACTTCCTCCCCAGGCTTGAACGCCGGAAGCCCAATATACGGACATCCATCACATCGAAAGGCGTCGCCCAGCGCGCAATTCCCACAACTGCCCACTTTACCCTGGACCGTAAAGTCAACCTCGGCCAAGTCATTGGTTCCCAGTTTCAGCGTCTCAAGCGCTTTATCCGCGTTGGCGCGTTTGGCTCTATCTTCCGCCTCCAGTTTCTGTGACAGGCCGCACGTGCAGTCCTTGCAAGCTCTTCGACGTTTGCCTGCCTTTGGTCGGCATTCTGGGGCTATATGCAAATTAAGCGGTTCGTTGGCTGATGTCTGGCAGTGAAAAAAAGAAGTCCTAAAAAATGAAACTCACGTTGAACAATGGGCCTGCCCATGTCAAACTCCCCTAGTAGCTCCTCCTCATCTATCAGCTCCTCATCTAACTCTTGCGTTTCTTCCACCATCGGGACGCCAAAGTCGTCGCTGAAATCTATAAATCTGACCCCCGAGGGGGTTGAGCTGTTTATTGTAGTTGTCGTCGTCGTAGTGGGAGTAGTAGTAGTAGCGCCCGCAGTCACCCTCACACCATTTGAAGCTGGTAACTCTACTGTCCCATTCCCAAAAGCAGAATCCCCCAGATTCTTCTTTCTCCCCAACTTCAGCGGAACAGCCTGCTGCGCTCCGAAATCCGGCTTCGCCAACTCGCCCCTATCATCAAATACCAAGCCCGCCAATATCGCCTCGTTCCTGAATGCTTGCTCACTGCTGCTCTTCTTCTCACCACCACCACCACCACCACCACCATCACTTGATCCTAAGCCTGCGGCTGAATCTGACCCTGAACCCCATATTTGATTATCTCGATTCCTCAACTTCCCTCCGGGCTTCAGGCTGTTAACGACCCCCTGTAAGACCCCACGACTGACCAATCTATAGGTTTCTGCGAGCGTGTTATCTGCTCCTGTCAGCAGCAGCACAACGTCATAGGTTGATTGGGGAAGGGATACGAGGCCTAGCGCGAGTCGGTCGAGCATTTGCAAATCTGTGCTTTCGCGTGCATGCAATCCTAGGATGGCGTTTAGCTTTTCTGGATGTGAGGAGAGGGATGGCGGAGAGAGTAGAAGGAATCGCCCAGAGCCCTGGGCTGGAGTCTGGGAAGGGAGCATGTTGGGAGATCTGGTAGTTTCGAAAAACTCCAGGGGGTTATGTGTAGAGGGGCAGAAAGGGGGATTAATCAATATTTAGAGCATTGGAAGTTCAAAAGGGAGTAGAGACAATAGGAATAATCGTGTTGTTCTTGTGTGATATTGTTGGTGGAACGGGTTTATTGAATTTTTAGTGAGGAAAACTAGAGCTGGGGGAAATTTTATATTGCCCCTCGTTGATAACCTTTCCAATCGCGTTCCGACGAATCAATAGTTATTAGTAATAAACCACCTTATTTTTAAGGTTCTCCAAGATGCTCATGCTTTCTCCGCGCAATTGTCGGTTTCGTCGGGAGCGACAAGTCATCTTGCTAATTTATTATTTTATAACAATAACCTTGAGGATAAATACCTGAAAGTTATAGCAATTTTGGCAAATAGCTGAGATGTCTTCTCACCAGTAAAATTGTCTTGAAATGAGATCTAATTATCATACAGGTAACTAACTATCCCGGGGCTGGATTTCATAAAGGTACGCTGGCAGAGCCTACGAATGAGCAACCTTCTAGAATAAACGTATTTGGATATACACACACATCTCCTGCACTGCTCTTTCGGCGGAAGGTGGCCATTCCGCCTCACTCATTTTGAAAAAACGCCGCTTTTCACCACCGGAATCGGCGCACTGATCTGACTCCGTATAGCACGAGAACTTCCAATCTGGGCCACTGCTAGAGAGCTCTGATTTGAAGCCTTCCGAGAGGAGGAACAGATCTCTCCAATTACTTATCTGCTTATGTTTAGTGGTGAGGGATGAAGCCCTGATTATATGGTTTCTGGGCATGTTTCGAGCCGAAGTCTCCCTTGTTAATATCCTTGATGAGCATATTGGGTCACAATTCTCTTTTCTAACTGTTTGTGGTGTGACCAACAAGAATTTACTGTCTGGCACCTTGGTAGGGGTACTTGTGGCAACTTGTGTGGTTAGGGAGATTAGAAGGCAGACGCCTTGAAAGGGGTGATGCCAGAATGCTTCTTTGCAGATCTGCCCCTGATGAACCATAGAGAGAGGTTTGAGCATTTCACAGCAAACAGGGAGAAGAAACTAGAAAAGTGAATTTGAAGATGAAGTGAGTGCCACCACCATCATTGGATTAAATGTTGGAAATATGTACTGTCTATCTTGCATACATTAGTGAGAGACCCTGCCATACAAACAGAGAAGTGATTGAACTGTTGCTCATGTCAAAATGAGGTCAACTGCTTCTAGTAGCTTTTTTGGACATATCCCCTACACTGCATGTCGTCATTGTAATCTCAACTGAGGAGAACATCATTTGCTCAACCTCAACAACTCCCTTGCAAATAATGAGGCCTCTATTTTCAATTGCTCCAGTCCATATATAGTTTGGTGATTGACCTCTATCATCAACCCTACGATGAATTGAGCTTTTCCCCCAGGATATCAAATTTAGATCTATGGCAAAAAGAGGGGGGAAAGATTGGGGGGGGGGGGGGGGGATAAAAAATCTTATGCATGTGTATTTCGCTTTTAGCCGGCTTTCATTTTTTCACTTTGACGTTTCAGCTCAGACCTTCGTTGAGAGCAGCAGCATATGATGATCCGAGCAATAAACACAATGGGGGGGGACGGGCTAGTCCGTTTTCAAAGGGGACGGCTACCCCGGAAATTTGCCATCTGCTAGCTGAATTCGGCCAAGTGACTGTGGCACTACGGAGGAACATAGGAACGAGGCGGCGTAGGCAACAACAAACAAGTTCAAGCTGAGCTGTGGGAGCTGTGGGACTGCACCGCACGGGTGGATGACGTGCTGGCAAACCCAGGAAAAGTGGGGAGGAGTGTGGGTTGTCACTGATCAGGTGCTCTCTCCTCCCGCCCTAACCCTTCACCTCCACCCCCCCCTCCCCCAAACGCCTAGAGGAGCAGTTGATAGCGTGCATAGGTTACAGCGTTCTCATCGTGCCTGCAGACATTATGGGAAAACAAAGGAATATCATGAGGATGCGTACAGGTTTAAGGGGAAAGAGACGTCCACAGCCGCTCTAAGACATGACATAATAAGGTTGGTTGATAACGTATAGCGAGCTCGCTATGTAGTACCCTAAAGAGCTTAAGATAGGTACCGGAGTCCGGTCCAGGGGAGTTCCTGGTCCTGTTGTGTGCCAAGGCGCATTCTGTTATCAACTCTAGTAGTAGTTACAGTCTTGCTCCTGTAAATCCGTAACTGTGTGATGCGCCGCTACGTAATAACAGGGGGGACAAACAATCAGTCAACCAGTCAGTACTTGAAGGGAAGTGGGTGTTATTAGCTGTGTTTTGCAATTGGCTTTGGTAGCTTCCTGGGTCATGTGCCCTTGGTTGGCCGGAATTCGCTGCTCCACTGCCATAATATTCGGTTCTCGGGGCGCGACATCCCAAGGGAAACGCTACATTGGGCCAATCTGCAGGTACCTCCCAAGCCCGCACTCCGCCTGCTTAAGACCACGTATCTTGTTCTCAGATAAGTACCAGGCCTTGTCCCCTTCGAATCGAAATTCTTACTCATCCACACTTCTTTCAGTTAACTAGCTAGCTAACTCTATAACGACTAAACTTAACCCTCACCAACAACCGTAAACAACCCCAAGCTCACACTCTGCAATCCTCAGCTATCTTCTCTTCTCCGTCCATCCCTTCCCCCCCCTCTCCTCATCTACGCCGATTTTCCAACCTCCTCTCTATCTCGTTTCCATCTCTCTATTCACCAAGACATACATCTGTTCTTCCTTTGGCTCTTGGGACTCTCTCCTTGGCGAATCCGACTTCAAAGCTAAAGGAAAGAAGCATTCCAAAGTCACTGGTTCTTTGAGCGCCCGCTGACCTGAATTCTGCTCTCTCTCTCTCTGTGCCATCTCTCTGCCACTCCTGGATTTTTTTTAATCCTGGCCGTCTCATCGACTGCCTCGATCCGATTTACATACCCTCATATTCCATACCTCAGACCCTATTTGTTTCAAAAAGCCTGCCACTGGCATATATCTGATTCCAATTTCACCTGCATAAGTAAGTTTGCAAAGAGAGTCATCCATATATTGGCTGCTGTTATACTCTCCCGTCCCCGCCTCTCCACCCTTCCCTTACTGTCCACAACAAACCTATTCGTTTCATATCCACGTCCATATCCGACTCTGGCTAATCCGATGTATATATCAGTGACTCGATCCCACAAGCTCAATGACCGTGACCATGCTGGCCTAGCCGATGGCACCGCTGGTCCCGAAGAGCATATCCCCCGCTACTTCGCAAAGAGTGGCCATGTCGATGCCGATCCCAAGAAGACCAAGAAAGATGGTGGTGGAAAGGGCAATTGGTGAGTTTTAGGAATATTACCGCGCAGCTTCTTTCTTCCCCTTCCACGCTCTATGTCCTTCAAAATCCCTGCTGCTTTCCCACCATAGATATCTCACCTTTAACCCCTCTTCTTTTCCTGAGCCATTATCTCAGCTGACCTTTGAATTGTTGTGCAGGGGCCGCTCTGGTGACGAAATGCAGGATTATGACTATAATTTTACTAACGCCAGACGCCGTTCCAATAGCAGCACGCAGGGCCTGGCCGATTTCAAAACCAAGTTCGAAACTATCGAGCCTGATCCAGTTTTTGAGGAGGAAGTGCATGGCCCCGTTGGTGATATGGACGGTGTGGATGGGGACAAGAAGAGCACTGAAAGCAGCACCAGTGGTGTTAGCGAGGCGGAATCAGAAGTTCAGAAGGCCTAGATTGAATCTTTCCTTCATGTTACTTCGTATTCTACAACACGCTGCCCCATCCTAACGCTTCCTCCTCCTTTTCCCATTTTCGAGGGATTCCGGATTGTTTTTTTCTATGTGGAGTTGTCGGCCTGGTTTTTCTTACTGTTATTATTTTATGGATTCTTGTGGATTGTTTTACTACTTGTCGAGGTTGATGGTTTAGTGCAATGAGCTATACCATGATATTATCTCACGCCCATGTGTGCTATTTGTCAGGAGATTTGAAATTGATGGATGATGCTGGTTCAGCAGAAAGATATCAGAAAACAAGATATAATATCAACAATGTATACTTATGTCTGCCATTCATGAATTAAAGCTGTATTTTCTCCTGATGATCATTATACTCTTCTTTAGTTCTAGATTATGAATATTTTTAAAATTCATGAGCTGAGTATTGACTATAAGTGATATATTGTGTAATTAAAATACATTATAGTACATGAGCTGCAGTGTGTTAAATTATTATTAAATTAGTTTGAATTAAAAACATTGCTGTAAATAATAATAATTATAAATTTTAATTTTTTCTTTATAATATAGAGTTTTATAAATAATTAAAATTTTCACTCAATAACTTTATAACTTAATTTTTATTATATTATTTATTACTTGTAATTATATTATTTAAAACTTTTATTTAAAAATTATATATAATAATAATAATAATAATAATAATAATAATAATAATAATAATAATAATAATAATAATAATATAGATAAGAATGTAATAAAATCTGTTTATTATTATATACAGATGAATACTTTATATAATTTACAGAAATTATAAATTTGAAATGATTAAACATTTCATTCAGCATATGATATTACAATCATTATAGAATTGAACAGGTTGATATTGATTACATGAATACCTTCAGATGATGCCAAGGCATCCTTGACTTAGGTAATCAAAATAACTTCAAAAGTTAATTAATATAATTCACTCTTGAGTGAATCACATCTCTGAGCAAATCATCAAATTCAAAAAAGCTTTAACTTTCTAACCCACTCACTTCAACGCGTGAGAATGCCATCATTTCACAATAAAAATGTTAGAAACTCTACAAAAATAGAGAAAAGAATTGAACTCATGATAAAAACTTTAAAAAATAATGAAATTACCTCAATTCATGAAACTGCATATCTTTATGAGGTCTCATATACTATTTTATACCACTGCTCAACCTCTACCTCTTAGGTTAGTAAGAACTAAATTTACAAGCTGATTAAACACTGTACAGAGCTTCATTGCTGCTATTCCAAACACTATAATCATGAGTGAACTAAATGTGAAAATATAAAAGTTATTCAAACTTGGTTTAAGATTTTAAAAATTTTATTTGCTGAGCATGAAATGCTATCTAAAGATATATATAATTTTAATGAGATTGAGTTTGCAATAAAGCTTTATATCACTATTAAAATTATTACTAGTAATGAGCACTATGACTAAGCAAAGCTTCTACAGTCTAGAAATTAAAAATAAATAATGTGATTGAGGCAATCAATACATCAGACTAGACTTTATTTTCATATATGATTTTTAATAGTCAGAAGCTATAAAAAAATTGATTTAATGAGTTTTTAAATGATTGAAGACTTGATGTTAGCTCTAATGACTGAATTACAGATGAGATAAAAGTTAAATAATTTATTATATTATTTATTCCTATTATAAATTTATATAGAATTGATATTTATTTATTTTTTTATTTTGAATGAGTATGGCAGTCATTTTATCTTAGAATTTGACTACATTTGCAAGAAAAATAAAATTATTTCTCTCTGCATATCAGTATATTTTTCATATCTCTTACAATTATTAGATATGAGTATTTTTGCAATTTTGAAATGCAAACACAGTAGTTTTATTGAATAGTAAATATAACTTGAATTCAATATCATTAAAAAGATAGACTTTTTACATATCTACTCTGTAGTATATACAGAAGCTTTTAAAGTTCAAAATATTCAAAATAGCTTTAAAATTATTGATATAATATTATTTGAATCAGATTGAATTATTCAATAATTAAATATTCAACTTTAAACTTCTATTTTTTTAGTCAGCAGATTAAGCAATTCAATCTCACTCTCAATGCTTTAAACATTTAGTAATCTGTAGGAATTGTAATAGCAGATTGAAAAGATTAAAAACTTTATAAATAAAGAGTAGTTTTAAGGTTTAATAAAAGATATTAATTAAATTATCAATGTTTATAAATATAAAATGATCAATATCATTATTATAAAAAGATAATATTAGAATATATTCAATATAAATGAAAAATAGAAGTTAGAAATACAAGAGATTTATCTAAAAAATTCAATAAAAAGAAGATTTAATCAGACAGAAAGCTACTTAACTTGCTATTTTAGCTACTGTATTCATTAAACAGTTAGTCATTCAATCTTCTATATTTTCATTTGCAGAATTTTGATCATATTCAGAAGTTTTACAATAATGCAGTAATCATAATTTGTCTGATTATAAAAGAATAAAATACTTCAATTCTAGTATAAATTATTTTAGTTTAATAAGATATTGTTGATATAAATATTTCAGATTAAATTTTAGCTAATTAAAATATGATAATTTTAATAATTTACTTGAAGATGTAATTCACTCAGAGATGAATTATATTAATTAGTTAATTAATATATTTTTCAAATGAGTATAATACTTAAATAAGTACTATAATAATTCAAAATATCTTTTAATTTAATTATTTTTTCACTTTAATATGCAATTATACTATTAATTCACAATAAAAATACTTCAAATTCTTTAAAAAGACAGAAAAGATTTGAACTCATAATAAAAACTTTTAAAAATTAAGAAATTACTTCAATTTATAAAGCTATTTACTTATTTAATGTAAAGGGTTAAGCTCTAAGAACTAGAGGCTAGTCCTACTATATAACAAGGATGAATTGCTTGAGAAAGGGAAAAAAAGAATGAGATGAGAACTCAAGCTTAAGCAAGCTCATGTAGCACAATCATGTGTGCACATGTGAATGATGACTAGGCTGAGTCAGTCAGTCAGAGCAAATCTAGAGGTTCAATCTCTTATAATACCCTCCTTCTCCCTCTTTGTTGCAGGCCTTTACAACTATTTAAAGCCCTCTTTACACCTAATTTTGTCTGCTGAGAGGCCTCCCAAGTGTTCAATGCCTTCACTTCTTGTAGGAGACTTGTGTCATTTCATGTAGACTCAGCTCAACCTACTCATTTAACAAGGTATTGCTTTTTCCTCCAGTAGATTTGTTCACCTCAAATTTTCTTAATCTCAAACTCAGGTCCTTCTAAGATCTTTATAGTGAGTGACTGTCAGTCAGTTTGCCTATGACTAGATAGGAGATCTGTCACTGCAGCATGTAGAAGCTTTATATTAAAGACATTGTGAATGCTAGGTGAGACATTCAGTCAGTAAGCATAAGATTTTATCTTTTATAGCACAGTATATTGATTATATTTTGCATTCAGCTTCTTGCACAGGCAATTAGTTCTCATGTTCTCTAAGCTCAACCAGACCTTATCTCCAGGTTGAAAGCTTGAAGCTGAGTCTCTTTGTCTATTTGTATATTTCTCCTGAGATTGCTAAGCATCTGTCATTTTTACTTGAGCTCACTTCAACACTTCACAGGTCTTTCTCATATAATCATCTACAAACTCAATAAAATTATGTGATATTTCAATGAGAAGTGCATCAGCTATATCAATGAAGAAGATATGAAAAAGATATATTAAAAGAATGAGCTCATGCCTGTTGAGGCAGCATCTCTATTATTGATAGTCAGCTCTACTAGAGGAAGTCATTCACACCAGTCATTTTGTTGAAAGCTAATGTACTTGTATAGATAGATTTTCAGAGTCTGATTCATTTGCTCTGTAGCTTCATCAGTCTCTGAGTGATAGACTGTGAAGAGTTATCTTTTAATATCTAATTTCTCATACACTCAAGTTCAAAATATGCTTGTGAAAGCTGACTCTCAATCTGATACTACTGTCTTAAAGATGCTATGTTGAGAGATGATGTTGTGAAGGAACACTCTAGCCACTGTCTTCACATCAGTTTTCTTAACTGCTTTTAATATAATCTTCTTGGTCAGTCTGTCTGTTATAATTATGATGTTTGTATATTTTTTAGAGTTTAATAAGTTCACAATAAAGTTCATAAAAAGCTTCTGCCACATGCATTCAGAAATGAGGAGAGGCTTAAGCAGTTTCTAACATTAATCTCTTCATGCAGTGTTTGATCTGTAAAGATGACAGTTTCTGATCATTCTTCTCACATCAGCAGCATAGTCTGACCAGTAGAACTCACATATTAGAACTTCTGCTATTTGCTCTCACCTGGAATGACCAGTAAGAGGTGAGTCATAAGCCTCATGCACTAACCTGGTTTGAAGAGGTTCAAAGTCTGACACTCACTTATAATCTCAAAAGAGAAGCTCTCTATTCTCATTTAAAGAGCACTCAGAGACAGAGGTCTTAATGTCAAGTTCAGAAGAAAATCTGAATCTTTTCTTATAAAGAGTTTGCTTCAGATGCTGCAGAATCTTGTCATTTTTATGAGTCTTATTTCACTGAGCTTAAAGAGACATCTCAGGTTTCACACTGGCAGCAGTCACTATTGATTTCATTTCAGATACCAATACATTAAACTTAAGTAGTTGAGCTTGTCTCTGCTTGATTCTCTTATCATCAGCACTCTGTGACATGTTCTGCTCTCTTCATGATAAAATGTCTGATTCAGTGTTCAACTTCTCTGGCCAGTAATCAATTCTGAAGTTGAATTGATAGAGAATATTCATTCAACATAGCTGTCTTTCATTTAGTCTGCATATAGTCATAAAGTATTTTAGATTCTTATGATCTGTGAGAATATTGAATTTCTTTACACTTTGTAGCTCAGCATCTCATTTCTTTAAACACTCAATTATTGCTAATAGCTTCTTATCATGAATCTCATAGTTGCATTCCACAGGTGAATGCTTGTGAGAGAAGAAGGCACATGAGTGTAGAATGCTCTGCTTATCATATTATAGCAGCACTCCTCCTGAGATGTAACCTGAGAAGTTCATTTTCAATATAGTCTCATAGTCAGAGTCAAATTGAAGCAGAATTGAAGCAGAGATAAACATTGATTTTAGACATTTAAAAGCTTCCTCAGCCTTGCTTGTTCACAAAAAAGAAACATTCTTGTATGTAAGAATCATCAGTGAGATTGCAATCTTTGAGAAATCTCTGATAAATTGTCTATAGAAATTGACAAAATCTAAAAATCCTTGTACATCTTTAAGAGTAGTAGGTGTCACTCATTTCAAAACAGCTTTAATCTTCTCTGAATTCATTTGTATACCCTTGCCCACTTCAATGATGAATTCAAGATATTTTATGCTGTTCATCTTGAACTCATTCTTTCTGATGTCTGTCTGCAGACCTGATTTTTGTAGACATATAAGCATCTTTTGTACATGCTCATGATGCTCCTATAAGCTTCTTGAGGAAAATATCAAGATGTCATCTAAATAGACTGAGCAGAAGTCATTTAGATATCCATGTAATGCCCAGTTGATATATTTTTGAAATGTGCTCAGAGCATTGGCCAAACCAAAGGATGTAACCAGTCACTCAAATAGCTTATATCTGGTTCTAAAGACTGTCATTCACTTATCATCTTCTGTGATTCAAATCTTGTGAAAAGCTGCAATAATGTCCAGCTTAATGAATCATTTAGCCTGTTCAATTCACTGTAGAGTCTCACTGATTAATGATAGAGAATATCAATTCTTTCAGGTGATTTTGTTAAGAGCTCAATAGTTCATACAGAATTTTAGCCCACCCTCAGACTTCTTTGCAAATAGTATGAGGATGACTGCAGGGGAGTTGCTCATCCTAATAAAATTCTTATTCAGATAATTTGTAAGAGTCTTTCACAAAGCCAGTAGTTTCTCTCAAGATATATTATATAATGAGCTTCAAAGGGGTTGTTCTGCACTATCATCAGCCTTTTTAATCAGTTTAATCCTATGATCTCTACCTGGGCCACAAAGTGGGGGTAGAGTGTTGGTGACTTTCTTATCAAATATGTCCAAAAACTCATGATAATGTTCAGGCAGCTTTTCTCTAGGGTCAACCTTTAGTTTCACTTCTAGAGCCTTTTGAATGTCAGTCAAACTGACAGTGAAGATCTCAATGTTTCACTTCTCTTGAGTGCTCACAAGTCTAGAGAAGCTTACAGCAGAGATGGGAATCACATCAGCTTTTACATTTGAACTAGACTCTACCTCTATGCCACTCTCTTCAAATCTCATAATTCTTTGATAAGAGATCATGATCATCTTTTGCTGGGCTAGCCAGAGGTTATCTAGATATATATCATGACCATGTAACCCATTTACCATATAGAGAAAGGCTCATTCAGTTACATGACCACCTATATCAATTTGAATGTCAGTCATCATGCTCATAGAGAGTCCTATGGAGTCTTCAAAGCCAGTCATTTTAACAGGGCAAATTTCAATGCACAGAAGCTTATGCTTGTTAATATAGAATTGAAAAATAAGATCATAGACATTATATTCACTGTCTATCATTGCTCTAGTTGAAAAGGTATTATCTACTAGAGCATCAACAGTGAAGTGTTTGAATATTATCTTAGATTTAAATCTTCTCCATTGCTTTCTCATAAGCTTCTTATTTTGCTCTTTCCAGTGTCTTTTGGTTGGAGCTACTCTTTTCTCAAATCCTCACTCATATTCACATTGTTGTTGTTCAGTACCAGCTCAAGGATCACCTTAGCTATTGTGAGAGTGGCAGAATATCTGAGAGGTTTGAACAAATAGCTCTTAATCATATGACCTCCAGCTTCACATCTCAGGCACAGGCCTTGCTCTCTTCATTAATTAATCTCTGTCTGATTTATCAATTTGGTGTGGTGAGTGCTTGAGGTCACAGCACCAGAAGAGAGATTCATCAGATCATCAGTGGAAGCTTGAGACTGATTTTGTCAGTCAAGGACAGCATGACAAAGTAGAGAGTGTGAATTAGATGTCATATGATCTGAAGAAGATCTGCTCTCATGATGTCTAGACCACTGTCTTAAAGTCTTAAGCTCAGAGAGTTGATGATCAATTAATCTAAGCTCTCTGCAGTAATTCTCATAGAAAGATGATTCTCTTACACTCATCATGCCTTCTCTCAGCTTCATGCTTAGAGCAGATTTCAAATACTTCTTTTTAATGTGATCATCTCATCTGTGATCATCAGCTTCCAGCAGTAGCTGATTAAATTCAGGTAGAAAGTCAAAAAGAGCTCTTCTATTCTGTCATAAATTGTTGAGCTTTTGCATAGCCTTTTCCTGTTGTGCAGAATCACTAAAGAGCATGTGTGTCTGCTTCAGTAAGCTCTCTACTGTGAAGTTGACCTTGTCTTTATTATTCTCAATTCAGAGGTAAACTTGAGCTGCTGCCATTTCTTCCAGTCTTGAGTACACATACCAAGCACATTCCTCATTATTACCTAAAGCTTTTCCATCAATCTTAAGTTTTGATTGAAGCTTTAGCTCCCACTGAGGGTAGTGCTTCAGATTAGAATTATCATACTTCTCACAGTTCAGTAGCTTGGTCTTTGGTCTTCTAACTGCAATGAGTGATTATGAGTTCAATTGAGAGAGAATTGATGTTGAAGTGTTCAAAGCTTGTCATAGATTAGCTATTTCAGCTTGCTGAGCTGCTATTAAATTTCTGTTCTCACACTGGACCTGTTCCTGCTGTTGAAGAAAGGCTATTTATTATTGTTCAAAGCTGCTGAAGGTGTACCTGCTCATTGCTTCATGTTAATCCATTTGTTGTACAAGTCTGTCACTTTATCTCATTCAACTAGACATTTTCAATATTGCTCATTTGTTTGTTAGCATGATTGCTAACTCAGTCTATTCATATATCAGTGCTATCACTGAACTTCATGATACAGAATTTAAGGCTTTCAATAGCCTATCATATGTCAGCACATTTGCTGAGCTTTATGATACAGAATTAAGGCTCCCAGTGGTCTATCAATGAAAGGAGTGAAGCAATTCATAATGTAAAGGGTTAAGCTCTAAGAACTAGAGGCTAGTCCTTCTATATAACAAGGACGAATTGCTTGAGAAAGGGAAGAAAAGAATGAGATGAGAACTTGAGCTTAAGCAAGCTCACGTAGCACAATCATGTGTGCACATGCGAATGATGGCTAGGCTGAGTCAGCCAGTCAGAGCAAATCTAAGGGTTCAACCCCTTATATTTAATATCTTTTATTCTACTTTAATCTATTAATTGAATGACTGATAATTATAGATGAATTTATATACATATTTACACAAATTATCTTCTGCTAATGAAGATAAACTAGTTGAATAAGTACTGAATCAAATTAAATAAATTTTTTTTATAGTCAATATAATTAAAAATATAGCTAATTATCTTCTTATTATATGAAATTCAATCACTTCTATTACTTCCCCTCTTCAAGTTGATAAAAACTAAGTGTTAAATCTAATAATATATTATTTAAAGCTTCAAAACTACTATTTCAAATGCTATAATCATGAATAGATCAAATATGAAGATCAGTAAATTATAAATAATTAATTTAAGATTTTGAAAGATATAATTACTGAGTATGACATTCTATCAGAAGATATATACAACTTTGATGAAACTGAATTTACTATAATAGTTTGCATTACTGCTAATATTATTACTAGTAGTGAGTACTATAGCAGAGCAAAGCTTCTACAGTCTGAAAATCATAAATAAGTAACTGTAATTGAATTAATCAATGCATTTAAATAAGCTTTACTTTTTTATATTATTTTTAAAAGTAAGAGTTTATTAGAAAAATAATTTAAAAGTCTTTCAAAAGACTAAAAATAAAATACTAGTTTAAATAACTGAACTACTAATGAAATAGATCTGAGATAACTTCAATAGACATTTATTCCAGCAGTAAATTCTTACAGAGTTGACAGATCTATTCTTCTTATTTTGAATGATTATAATAGTTATATTACTTAAAAATTTAATCAAATTTACAAGAATAATACTATAATATATCTTTATATATTATCTTATTTTTCACATCTTTTGCAATCACTAGACGTGAGTATTTTTTCAGCTTTAAAGTGAGCATATGAAGATCTAATTCAACAGTATATACAGTTTAAATTTAATGTCATTTAAAAAGTAGATTTATTAGATACTTATTCTGTAGTGCATACTATAGTCTTCAAGCCTCAGACTATTCAAAATGATTTCAAGGCAGCTGAAATAGTATTCTTTCAATCTGACTATATTCTTCAGCAGCTAAATATTCAACTATAGACTTCTATCTCTTCATGCAGTAGCTTTAGCAATTCAATCACATTCTGAATTCTTCAAACATCTAGTAATTCCTCGTAATTACACCTGTAAATAAATAATATCAAAGGCTTAGTGAAAGATCAGCCTCAAGGCTTTGTGGAAGACTTTGATCAAATTATCAAAACTTGTAAATATGGGATAGTCAGTGCCACTATTATGAAGAAGCAATACCAGGATATATTCAACATGAATGAGATAGAGAAGCAAAAACACAAGAGATCTAGACACCAAATTCAACAAGAAGTAGGAGGTTTAACTAGTGAAGAAGTTCAAAGTCTTCTAGCTTTATCTGCAGCATTTGCAGAGCCTGCAACACCTGTTGAACAGCCAGTTATTCAATTTCACAAGTCGTCACTACCTGCACCTGCTCCACACTGACGAGCTCCACAACACTGCAGCAATTGTAATATCATCAGGCATACAAGACTAAGATGTTCTCAACTGCGTGTAATTTAATTTAATTTAATTGAGTGTTGTAGTGTTGAGATAATTTGAATTAAATCTAATGAGTTGAGCTCTGGCGGTTTTGGTGTTGCGCTCACTTGGGTGTTGCCCTCGCTTGGGAAATACGTTAGTTAACTTAGTTTGTAACTCAGTCAACTTGTTCCACTGAAGCTTCTGCTTCAACGTATACAATCGTGTTGTCGGATATTGTCTGGTGAAAGAACCTCAACTGGCTAAACAGCTAAGCAGCTAATTGTGTAGCTGTCAGGGTGCCAAATTCTCCTTGACATTGCTACCCTTAATTTCCATTCGTTCTCACCCACGCCATGTTCTCCAGTAACGTGACTACGCACTCCATTCCGGCGTTGCGAAATCCCCGTCGGCGCCAGAGAAATAACTCAGATGAGTCTGTGAAGCCACCCAAAGCGAAACGACAGCGCTCGAATTTCCGGCAGGATGGCGGTGAGGCTGCTGTGGCTAAGCATAATGTCGATGAACGACAGCAACAACGCGAGGAGCCTATGCCAGAGGAGGTGATTGCAAATATATTGGGTGATCTTGCTCTCAGAGGACCTAGGAAACCAGAAAAGCGCGGTGACCATGCAGATGGGGCCATTACTCTTGTAAGAGACCGGTTTCTCTTTTTTCCCCCTTCTTTTTACATAAAGAACAACCTATTTGAAAACCGCAAATGCTGATGTTCAATCCTGCTCCCTAGTCAAGCAATGATTTCTACACGGTTGCCCATTTACCTTCGTTGCCTGATCATATCAAGGAAGACCCTAGTGGTAGGTTGGGAGTTTCATAATAAAAGTAAAATCACATCGTGAACCACTATGTTCTGACGGAAATGTTTTTCTAGCTCCATTGAGATATACAATCACCTCTTCAAATGGATACTGCCTTGCCCTTTCGCAACATGAAGCTATTGTTTGGCCATACGCCATCCCGCCGCAGTCACTTACTCCAAGCACGGTGCTTAAGTTCTCCATACCGACCCCATCGAAGTCCCCTGATGACCCTCTACCTTTAGGAACATTCATATCCAAATCCGCAGAGGGCAATCCTGGCCTGATGGTCGTTGTCCCTTCAACTGGGAAAATAAGTCTTTGGGAAACAGTTTCAACTGCCGCTATACTTGGGCTGATGAAACAAAGGCAAAACGGAATTCAGGGTGAGATACCTGGAGTGTTATCGGGAGAAGTTGCCACGGAGATCATCAACGCTGAACCATCGGGGATCATCATTACTTTATCCACTGGTCGTCTTGCGCATGTGTCTATTCGTGATTCGCAAGGTAAACCGGGAATTTCTGTTCAATTACTTCGCGGGACATCTCGTGGAGGCGGTATTGGCTTTTTGAGTGGGATAAGGAGTGTGCTTTCAGGCAGCTCGTGGAAACGGAGAGTTGCAGCCACTAAAGCTGGCATGTCGTCTCAGCGTGGTCAGCGAGACATCATTATAGCTACCAGCGCAGGGGAGTTTGAGCTGTGGGATATCCATTGGAATAACGGGAGCACTTTGAAATCACAGGTGGATGCGAAACAATCCATAATAAACGCTCTGGGTAGTACGTCAAATATCGCTGAAGAGGAAGCTCAGAATACTTTCGAGGTTTTGGATTTCGTGTTCGCAAGTAGACACCCGATTGACTACGGTCCCGGCAATCTCGATGATGCTGCTACCGGTGCCATCTTGCTTTGGATTCTTGTCGCTGTCTCGCAAAACTCGTCCTTAACCTATTTTATTGTTGGTTTGAAGATAACACATTCTGAGGTAACTGCTGATGCAGTTCACCCCATTAATCTCCGGAACCATTATGTGGAACCTAATTCTTCGTGGTCACCACATCTGTATGTCCCTAAGCCTGGAGACTCAGCCTTTGTGATATTCGACAAGGGAGTGGTTATTTCATCTCTCGCACCGTTTGGTGACTTGACGCCAGTTCAACTTTTAGAAAACATTAACCCTCTCCCACCACCATTCCAAGATTATATCCGTTTCCGAGAAGGAAACGAATACATCGTACAGGGATGTGGTTCTGAGGATTGTAATGACGATTATATGTATCCGTCATGTGTTCTTATGATTCGCAACTTTGGTCTCATCCGTATTTCTGCTTTGCCTCGACAATCTGCCAATGGTGTTGACGGGAACAAAATAACTGCCAAATCGCGGCTTGAACAGGCCGTCTTTTACGGTAGTATGAAAGTCAACCCCCTTGATTTTGTTGGCTATCACGAGCTTCGATCAGACCCGACCGAGCTTGAACACGCGGCTTTACAAATAAGCGACGAAATTCTCCGGTGTCGCTCGAAATTCATTTCAACTACAACTCCATCAATAGGACAGCAATTGAAAATGCGAGCCATAGCACTTCATGATCTTGCGGTTTACCTAAAGCGGTTCCATGTGCATCTTTCTCCCTTGGCCCGGTGGGAGCTTCTGTGGGGAGCAGAGAAGATGGCTGCGCAGAGAGCCATTTGGAGGGTACAGCAAGGAAACGAGGAGAATCGCCCTAGCAAACAGACACATCTTGCCTTGATTCTTTCGAAAATGGGAGAAAATCATAGAACGAAAATTGAGTCTGGAAGTGGTGAAAGCGATGTTGTTCGCCATTGGTTTATTTATGATACCTGGCGAATGGAATATATCATTCCATGGATTTTGAATGGTCTTAGAAAGGACGAGAGCCACATGGGTCGTACGGTTGATCGTCAATTTGCGGAACAGGTTTGTGAAGCCTGTGACCTTTCGCTGGCCGCTCTGGAAACTGCCTTCCAATTCCGGGAAGATAATGCTACTCTATATGGAGTAGGTGACGAATTTGCCGATGATGATGCGGTCATCATGGCGCAGTATAGCGATTTGCCAGAATTTTGGACTTCGAAGCAGATTAATTACTCAGAAACGGAACAGCTTCTTGACCTGGAACTTAATATCTGTCGACGTCGCCCGGCGGCTTCTGGATCCGATCCATCCATTACACAAACTGCCAAAGTCCTCAACACAATCAGAGAAAACATCCCTAGGCAATTCAGGGCATTTGCATCACTGCATAAGGAGCGAACTATGTGGTGCGCAGCGCAAGTTGACCCCCAGATACAAAAGAATGGGAGAATGCTTGAAAAATCGCACGTGGAAAATCGAAAGCCACAGTTGTTTAAACTGGCGGCAATCGGCTTGCTAGAAGAGTCAATTACTCTCGCGGAAAATTTCCGAGACATGGACGCTTTGGTGGAACTGATGGTAGATCTGCACGAGCAGATAAAGGAACAAAGGCCACCCAGGCGACCAGAAGATGATAGTTCAGGTCTTGATGAAGGGACGAAGTCCTGGAAACTCAGGATTGATAAATACTTCGAACGATTTGGCGAAGCTTGGGCAGATGCATTCTTCACTAGACATATCAATGTTGGTCAGCCGGAAACTTTACTCATTATGCATGAGTACCAGGAATACGTAACAAGATTCTTACGAAGTCATCCTGCCTATTCAAAGCTGAGCTGGATCAATGATATTGTCGGTGAGCATGATTATAGCACCGCCTGTACGACCTTGAAGCAGATAGCTGTCGAACAGGAATCCGACCTTTGGAGTAAACGGGTCGAAGTCGCCCTCGCAAAACTCACCAGGCTAGCTGTGTTTGAAGCATCCGGTTCCCTTCCCTCAAATTTACAAACGCAATTACAGCCATTCGATGATTTGGTCCAGATGTGCAATATTCAAGACCTGACTTGCGAACATATCCTCCCCGCTCTCCACGGTGCAATTGACGAAGGAGCCGCCCTCCAACTAGCAATGGAACAATTCGCTAATCACGTCGTCCGCGGCAAACCTACGCACCGTGAACTACTTCATCGCAGCTTTTCCAAACTCGTAGCCAGAACTCCGATGGGTGCTGAGGAACTCATCAACCTGCTGACACTTATGGATCCCGTCCAGTTCCTCGAAGGGGTAGAGTTTCAAGATAGTTTGGCAGGGCGTGAATTCTTCTTTGCGTTCACTGCACTGAAGGCTGGCACTTTCCCGCATCCGGAGCAGCAGGGACATGAGTATCGCGAGGCGCTGCAAATGCTCATTTGGCGTCGGTGCATGCTTCGTGATAATTGGGAGATTATCAACCGGGCGGGGGAGAAGGGTGACAGGGAGGTTGAGTCTAACGTCTTTAACACAACGTTGGCAGAGACTGTGAGGCAGCTGGCTAATGGTATATGATCTTAATTATATTTTCGTTTCCTCGTGTATACCGCGTATATAGTGGTTAACTTATATCTCCCAAATAGGGCTTGATCGGAATGTCTGTCTATCGCTCCAATCATATACACCATCACGCATTCTCAAATCCGATATTTTGCCCTCATGGTCTCATGCCACACTGGCCCCAGACCAGCAAATTAGTCTCGTCCAGGAGCTGGATGCGGAAGCTGATTTGCTACGCACGTATATCGAGAAGGGCAGGCTTGACGATTGGTTCTCTTTGATTATTAACGAGACGAGGGGACGGCATTCCACGCCCGTTCGTGAAGAGAATAATACGACTAGTGTTGGGGAAATATATTGATGGTAGTCCCTTTTAACAGTCCTTCATCCGCGTGGTTATGTTCCCTTTTTTTTTTTTTTTTTTTGCAGTCGTTCTTTACCGACTGTTCATTTTGATGTCTGGGTGTTTGCTTATCATTTGTTATCTGCAGCGAACTTCCTCTTTCTGTTTCCTTTTGCTTCGGTGGTATTTGAAATATCCACGGGATATGCTGGGAGTGTCGACGAAATACAATATTCTTGAACATAACTTTCCTCTCTTTTTGCCTACCAATTTCTACATCGTAATGTCTTTGGAATGGCTGATAGTATTAATCTAAAGTAATAAATAAATATATGCTCTGTTAACTTGAATTTATATTCCGTCTAAGCTACCCATTGGTACCATGTATCATATCCTACACATGCATTTTTGTTCTCCCTGCTTGTGAAAACAGTAATAATGTAAAGAAATCAGAACGAGAATAGACATTATTTCATTAGATCAAGCCAATAGTTTGCTAATGGCAGCAAGAAGAAAATCTATCTGTCTAGGAACTCATCTCGAAGATTTGAATAGACGGAAAGAGCTATAATCGTCTGAAAATGTAGACATATGCGAACTGCTTCATCTCCTCAACGTCGTTTGCCTCAACAACCTTCTCATCGTTGAAAAGAACCCACTGTGGCGTTTCCGATCCCGGAAGCAGCTTTCGTACAAAGGCAACATAGTGTCTGCGTTGTCTCGTTAGCAATCTGAACTATCGAATCAAAAAGCAGACAAACACGAAGTACTTACCCGGCATGAACTGAAGCTCCTTTATGGCAGATAATGGATTGTAACTGAAACTCAGCTGGCAAATATTTAGACCCTGGAGGTTCATTGGAGGCTGCGTCACCAGGTGGGGTCTCAACCGCCCCAAAATCATCAGGGTGGCTGAAAACCCAATCGACAGCTCTCATAACATTCCCATCCGTTTCTCTAAGAGCCTTACGAGCCTTGGCAGAGTCAATTCCCATTTCATTTAGCTGAGCGATTTTGTCTGGGTCATCCATTGGGTGATCGACAGAGGTAGCATTGCTGGTGGTAAGTTCTACAGGAACATCAATATCTGGATCTTCCATATGGGCAAATAACCAAGTCATGGCAGCCTCTGCATCAGAGTTTCCCGTTGCATGAAGAGCCTTCTTGCACCGAACATCTGGGAAACCCATCGCTAGGAGCTGATTAAGTGCAGCTTGATTTGGAGCAAACGCCGTTGGCTCACTCGGAGGATTGTCAGGCAATTGTTCTTCACCTTCCTGAAACCCGGGGGACATGTACGAGCTTAAGTCGACCGGTTTATCATCAACCTCAACAGGGATATTAAGTTTTGTTGGCACCCAGTTGACTAGACTGAAACGGCGAGCGTTAATAGCCAAATTCCTCGGGAAAGTCTTAAAGCGTGATCGTTTGAGGAAGCCATCATTGCTGCCACATGCTGGACATGTTAGTTCAACAATCTCTTCCCCTGTAAAAATGCCCAAGCACTCCTTCAGAGTAACCGTCTCGAACTCTGGTTTATCTGAAGAATTCCGATCTTCGGTTCCATCTACTGCACTATTGCTAGGTTTTACACGACGTGCGGGAACAGGGACTGATATATTATCCTGTTCATCTACTGTGTATCGGACCTTTTTGCATACTAGGCATTGTAAGCGCTGCTCAAGTGCAAATCGAAAGGAGCCCACGGGATCTTGGAGGCCATCTGTGTGTTTTGAACGAGTAATGAGTTTGAAGAGATGCAGAAGAAATTCAAATGCATCTTGCTGGCGCATAGTTGAAAATTCCTCGTGACCACGGCCAACCAAATGTTTGAACATTGCAGGTGCAAGTCCTTTTTGATAGACAACGTCTGCAGAATGAGCCGAAATCGCAACATCTGGGTCGGGAAATGAATAGCGGCCAGAGTGAATACCATCACTGAGTTTTCGCAATTGAGTTTCTAGGTCCTCGGCAGGTGCAACGGCAGGCGGTGGTTCTGTCATGGATTGGAAGTACCGCTCCTTAAACTCAGGTAACGAGAAAAGACACTGAACAGCGCTGGAAATATAACAGCTGTTTCCTAAATTCTTGAGTCCAGTAAGTCCCTTTCCAAAAAGGGGTTTCGACTCATGCCCATCCTGACCAGTCATTGAAAAATCCCATTTAAGATTTTGTTCAATCTGCATTTCAACAAGGCTTTGCTCGGTTTTTTGTCGCTCAGCAACGTTTATCCCCCAGTGCGCAAGGTGTGTAGCAAGATTTGGATCGATTATCTCGTCATTACATTTGTAACAGAAAACATCCGCAGAGCCTTCGGGTGTAATAGAACCAAGCTTTACAGCGACGCCATGGGAAGAACTATCCGCATGAGCAAGTCCGTGGGAATTACCACCCACGCCGCCAAACTGGCTTCGGCCACATCCAAGATTACCACACTCGAGGCACAACCATAGGTTCTCTTTTAAGTTGCACGAGGCGCACTTAGAAAAATCTATAGCAGAATGTTTAGTCTAATTTGTCCCTTTATTTAATATGGCCACCTTTTTGAGAATACATACCATTGGAATTCTCCTGGATTGAGCCATGCTGCACCAGCGACAGCACATGCTTACAAGGGGAATATTCCTGCTCCCACGCCTTCACTTCCTCCTGACGAGAAAATGTGAGTGCCTTCATTACACCGTCAACAACGGAAGGGAGATTTCCGGCAGACTTGTCAATATCACTAACTTGACAAGAATGACAGTTGACCGTTGTGGTGGTATCATAGCGATCTTCTTCTGTTTCCGCAGTGATCGCTAGCTTCGACATCTTAAGGGGAGGCTCATCTCGCTGAGTTTCGTATTAACACCATTTGAAGCAAAATGAGCTCTTGGTATATATAAAGAAACGGCAAGAAATGAGGGCAATCAAGAAAAGCTAACCTGTACTATCTTCCTGGTTCTCTTGATATTCAACACCAATGGATGTCCGGACCGTTTATGGTGGATGCTAGAGTGATTTCTGTCCCCAGTACAACCCCCATTGAAACAGAAAAGACACACATCCAAGCCAGATGGGTCATCCTTCGTAGGTTATTAGCATCGTCCGAAGGATGGGATATTTGGAAAGAGAGTGGCGTACAATTGAGTCAAAACACTGCGTGCAATCTTCTCGATAGACTGGTTGGTTGATCCGCGGGGCACGAAGCTCTTTAAGAAGCATGTCAGCGCGGGAAGAGAAACAGAGCGCAGGCCAAGGCCGACATACCTGGGGAATCAAGATGAATGCAAGCCATGTGGTGGGTACTCAGAAAAATGACCCTCTTTAAACTGACTCCTGTATATCCGCGGACATGAGATACCTACCTACCACTTAGATGCTAAGATAGCAGGGTAAAAGCTGAGCAGGATCTAGGCATAAATACCTAGGTTGTAACTTTTGAGGAGGTGAGGTCACCGTGCTTATGTAATTTCTTGTTCTCGCAGAAAATATTCCCATCCAACCTCTTTACGCGTGTTCAGCCTTGACGCGACTTCGACATCAAACTTATATTTCTTGTTCAACCCCCTCTGAACACCACAACTTCTATCCAACCTCCATACCAGCAGCCTGGCCGTTTGATACAGAACACCAGAGCAGCTTATTTTCTCTGTATTTTGCTACGTGAAAATCTCCTTTCAATCCAATCATGGCAGACCCTGCTTCTGAGATCACGATGGGGGCGCTCAGGTACTTCTCATAAGCACCACATGCTTATCCTGCTTTTGAGAATCTATCAAGCTAATTGTATCCAGTGCAATTTTCGATGACTCAAAGCCCAAGGTAGCGGAACCTGTAGTTCAATGTGTTCAAGTTAAACCATTGCCTCCTCAGCCAAACAGCCCGGAAAGATTCAGGGCGGTTTTCAGTGACATCACAAACTATGTGCAAACGATGCTTGCAACCCGTATGCCTGGCTCCTTTCTAGCAATAACGGAGCGCGTTGTTTTCTAACCTGGATTTTTGATAGAGGCCAACCATTTTGTCACAAGTGGACATTTAGTTCGCGGTTGCTTCGTTCGCTTGAAGTCCTTTCAAGCTAATTTGGTTAAGGGGAAAAGGTCAGTTCTATATATCTGTCGAATAACTGCGATATCAGCACTAGAGCAACAACAAGCTGACTTTGAAAACTTGTTGTAGAATCTTGATTGTTCTTGACCTCGAAATCTTGGACAGATTGGGTGTATGTGAGAAAAAGATTGGTGATCCTCAGCCACTTGACATGAAGCAAGAGGAGCAGGACAAGTCTCTTCCAACAACCATTTCCACCAACGGTTTCTATGGCTCCCGTGCGCCGCAGCAAGCACCACAACAGCCAGCAAAGCGATCCTCAGCGAGCACCACCGCCTATGCCAATATATATCCCATTGAAGCACTGTCTCCCTATTCACATAAGTGGACTATAAAAGCCCGCTGTACGAACAAATCGGAAATCAAAACCTGGCACAATAAAAATGGAGAGGGTAGACTTTTTAGCGTCAATCTATTGGATGATAGCGGAGAAATTCGTGCTACGGCTTTCAAGGACCAATGTGACGCACTCTATGGAGTTTTTGAGGAAGGCTCCGTATATTACATATCCAGCCCATGTCGTGTGCAAATAGCCAAGAAAGCGTTTAGCAATCTCAATAACGAATACGAACTCACTTTTGAAAAGGATACGGTCGTTGAAAAGGTTAGTCTGACCAAGTTAGGATTTTGGTATTAAACCAAGAAACTCTAACAGACAAGGGACATCAGGCTGAGGAACAAAATGATGTTCCTCAAATTCGATTCAATTTCACCAATATTGCCAATTTACAGACGATTGAACCAGGCACCACTATCGATGTAATTGGCGTGCTGAAAGATGTTGGAGAATCCTCTCAGATCCTCTCCAAGACAACTAGCAAGCCTTATGACAAGCGTGACCTTACCTTAGTTGACAACACGGGTTATTCAGTTCGGCTTACCGTGTGGGGCAACGCCGCAAAGGATTTTGATTCCATGCCAGAATCTGTGGTCGCATTCAAGGGTGTGAAAGTTTCCGATTTTGGTGGGAGATCTCTTAGTTTGCTGAGTTCCGGCTCCATGACAGTTGATCCCGACATTGAAGACGCTCATAAGTTAAAGGGCTGGTATGAGGCCCAAGGAAGGTCGGAAACCTTTGCATCCCATGAGTCAATAAGCGGCGCGGTCGGCTCCGGTGACCGTCGGGCAAACTCATTCAAAACCATTGCCCAAGTTCAAGAAGAGAACTTGGGAATGTCAGAAAAGCCAGATTATTTCTCTTTGAAAGCCACTGTGGTTTATGTCAAGCAAGACACCATGGCCTACCCTGCTTGCCTCACTGACAAATGCAACAAGAAAGTCCTCCAGGACGAAACTGGCCGGTGGCGTTGTGAGCGATGCGACCAATCCTTCCCTCGGCCAGAGTATCGCTATATCTTATCCGTGAATGTCTGCGATCATACAGGTGCCTTGTGGCTTAGTTGTTTCGACGAAGTTGGCAAAGCACTACTAGGAATATCTGCAAATGAAATCATGGAGCTTAAGGACAATGATGAGAGGGCTTATGAGGAACTTGTCCAAAAAGCCAACTGTCGCGCTTGGAATTTTAATTGCAGGGCCAAAATGGATAGCTTTCAGGAGCAGCAGCGGTAACTGAACCTTACTTTATCCAATCACAGAAGTATATTATACGTTGTTACTAACAATATATAACTAGTGTCCGGTACCAAGTATCGTCTGTTAGTCCGATTGATTATACCACGGAATCTGTTCGCCTGGCAGAATTGATAAAATCATACCTGATCGGCTAGGGATTTACATGAACAGCGTTTGGGCCTTGTAAAATTGTTCCTTTACCCTTTGCAAAGTACATGTTTATTATTCATTATATATTATTGGGAATACAGCGAAACGTATCTATCTTGACGTGACGATGCAAACCTGTGGTAACGCGAAAGCTACTGCACAGTATCCACCGAGGGATTTATCGTCAGTTACTGAGCGGAGTGTTTTGCTGCTTAATAATTAGTTAACTGCCTAACTAGGTAGTTTCTCCGCAGCAGGCTTGCTAGGATCTGTGAATGTCTAAAAAGTCGCAAGATAAGCAAGACAACACAACTTCCAAGGTTCCACAAAATATCTATTTACAAAAAACACGCTTTCTGTTGATAATTGAGCTCCTGTAACAACCTTCTGTAAAAGAAGCTGCGTGTGCTGAATCATTCTTAATACATCGAAAATGGCCACGATGCGCGCAATAGGTTCGTTCCGTCACCTACAGTATGTTTGAGACCCTTATTAACACGAGTGCATCAGATATCAGGGGAGGAAAAGGTCCTGCCGCAAATCTTTTTGTTAATACAATCCCGAAGCCAGTATCAGCTGCTGGGGAGGCCCTAGTGAAAATAAAAGCGTTTGGTTTGAACCGGATGGATCTGCTGCAAAGAGAAGGGATGTATCCGGTCCCTCCTCTAGCCCCCAGCACACTTGGCGTGGAATTCTCAGGGGTTATTAAAAGCTTGGGTGGTGGGGATTGTCTCGACTTCAAAGTCGGAGATGAGGTATTCGGATTAGCCTACGGCGGTGAGTTTATCACTCTTGGTTGTGGTATTTTAATGATTTCTATGTCATTTCTCACATGTTATTGTTAAAAAGGGGCATATGCGGAGTATATTTCGTCGTCAGTGCAGACGCTACTGCATAAGCCGGTTGAGCTCTCCTGGGTAGAAGCTGCAGGAATACCAGAGGTACGCAACAATGACTCTTATCTACGGCAGCAAAATTGCTAGGCCCTATGCTAATTGTCGATTTAACTATGATTTTACAGACGTGGTTCACAGCAGCACAGGCCATGTATCTAGTGGCCCAGTTCGAACCCGGTAAATCAATTCTCTGGCATGCCGGGGCATCAGCCGTTTCCATATCTGGCATCCAGCTCTCAAAAGCAGATAACGCTAGTAGTATCTACATCACCGCTGGCTCCCAAGAAAAAATTAATTTCTGCGTCAGTACACTTGGTGCAACAGCTGGATTTAACTATAAAACTCAAGACTGGGCGGCGGAGGTAAAGAAGGCCACGGGTGGTCGCGGTGTCGATGTGATTATCGATTTTGTTGGCGCAAGCTATTTCCAAGGAAACCTCGATGCGGCCGCGCTGGATGGCTGCATTGCCAATCTTGCTTTCTTGGGGGGCACAAAATTACCTGCCGGTGTCGATATCAGTGCATTTCTGAGGAAGAGGTTGAAGTACGAAGGCAGCTCTCTGCGAAGTAGGGACTCTGCCTACCAGAGACAGCTTCGGGATCTGTTGCTAAACCGCATAATGCCTAAATTCAAAGATGGGACGTTCAAGGTATACATTGAGAAAGTTTTCCCATTTGAGAAGGTTGTTGATGCCCATTTGCTTCTGGAAAGCAATCAGACCAAAGGGAAAATCATCTGTACCATCGGAGAGGATTGATGTCGGACTCTGGTTTCTGGGACGCATGCGGACCTGAACAGGAATATGTGAGCAACGATTAAATAGTATATCCATGGATAGTTTCTTGGAATTATTTTCCATCCTCCTTGCACTAAAGTATACGAGGTCCGAAGTCCGGAGTACAGAGTAAATTTCTATGAATTGCATCCCCCTGTGCCAAGGATTCGAAAGGCGGTGACTGGGAGTGCGGCAGAAATAATCCCAAATAAATTTTTTCTATCTTTTGCGTGAAAGTATTTGACTGAATTCTACGAGCATTGTATTTGTTTGAGAGAGCCTTTCCTCCTCCCCAGCAATACCTGATTTTTGGGGGCCTTGGTCTACTCTACTCTGAAAGTAGGTAGGTATTATTGCTTAGTTATTTTTTTGATGTGCACAGCACCAAATTATCCGATCTCAAATCTGGGTCCACAGTCTGCTACAGCAAATTTTTGTGAATTAGACAACACCCAGCTGACAATTAATCATGGCCAAACGGAATCGCAATACGGAATCCAATCCAGAACTCTCTTCTCGACCAACGAAAAGGTCTAAGGAGGATGCTAAGCCCAAAACACCTTCCTACATCCAATCTCCCGATCTGGATGTGGTCTCGCAATCCGAGATTGATGACTTCTTGAAATCCCACGCAATCCAGATTTTGGATCCCTTGACCAAAGCGACTTTGCGTCCTATTACTGAGTTTTCGTACCTGCCTTCAGATTCCAAGGAACTTTATGGTCCTCTAGAGAATTTTTCGAAGCCGACCCCAATCCAATCCGTTTCTTGGCCATTCTTATTCGCAGGCAGAGATGTCATCGGTGTCGCTGAGACTGGAAGCGGAAAAACATTAGCCTTTGGCGTCCCGTGTATCCGAAAAGTGCTGGAAATCAACGGTCCTCGTTCATCATCTCGAATCTCCGCTGTGATCATAACTCCTACAAGGGAGCTGGCTACGCAAATTTACGACCAGTTAATGAAGTTCACTCCAAACAACGTTGGCATCGCATGCATATACGGAGGCGCCTCGAAAGATGACCAGCGCCGTGCTCTGAAAAAGGCATCCGTGGTTGTCGCAACAACGGGACGGCTAAAGGATTTCCAAGGCGACGAGTCCTTGCGCCTGGATAAGGTGAAATATCTTGTCTTAGATGAAGCTGATAGGATGTTGGATAAGGGATTTGAACAGGATATCAAGGATATCGTGGGCGCTATGCCTTCATCAAAAAAACGCCAGACTGTCATGTTCACTGCTACTTGGCCCATATCCGTACGGAAACTCGCCGACACCTTTATGAAGGACCAGGTCATGATTACTATAGGAGATCTTTCCTCCGATATCCGCGCCAACACGAGGATCAAGCAGATCGTGGAAGTTTTAAAACCAGAAGACAAGGAATATCGGCTTTTGTCGTTATTAAACCAATATCAGAGGGGCAAGAATGCCATGGATAAGGTGTTGGTGTTTTGTCTTTACAAAAAGGAGGCAACGCGTATTGAGCGTTTAATTCGCTCCAAGGGTTTCAAAGTGGCCGGTATTCATGGTGACATGAACCAGACCGAACGTTTCAAGAGTTTAGATGC
Organism: Paracoccidioides lutzii; assembly: GCF_000150705.2. Taxonomy (NCBI): domain Eukaryota; kingdom Fungi; phylum Ascomycota; class Eurotiomycetes; order Onygenales; family Ajellomycetaceae; genus Paracoccidioides; species Paracoccidioides lutzii. The sequence goes on along the minus strand of NW_015440947.1, from coordinate 1,167,634 downwards.
ATTCAAATCCGGTGCCGTACCGCTTCTGGTTGCTACCGATGTTGCCGCCCGTGGCCTTGACATTCCCGCCGTCAGGCTGGTCCTAAATGTTACATTTCCCCTGACGGTTGAGGACTACGTTCATCGGATTGGAAGGTAAGAGCAGCACCCGTACAGCCAATAACAAAGTCAACGAAGCTAACCTTAATATCAGAACTGGTCGTGCGGGTGCGGACGGGTTGGCGATTACGATGTTCACGGAAAATGACAAAGCACTATCTGGCGGGTCAGTTTGGTATCATCTATATAATCCTCTGGTCACAGGCGAAAAAGCTAATGACACACAGATTGGTAAATATCCTGAAGAGAGCTAAACAGGAGATTCCAGAGGCGCTCTTAAAATTTGGTACCACAGTGAAAAAGAAGCAGCACGATTCTTATGGCGCCTTCTTCAGGGAGGCTAATACTATGAAGACGGCTACCAAAATAAAGTTTGATGACTAGATTTATAAATCTGGATTTGTCTTCGCTGTGCGATGTTTGGTATACAGCTCGATGAGGTACTTACTCTCAAGGAATAGGCTGTTTTTTGTGTTTCGTTGGTTAGTGTGAGAGAAGAATGGACGAATATTGAAATCAAGATGTTAGCATGGAACGTACATTAAAACTGAAAATATGCCTCCGACAACCATCATTTTTAATATGTCACTTAGCCCGGATTCGGAGGCAGGCTGCAAACCCCACATGATAGCATGGGCCAAAACTCCAGTGGCAACGGATTCATACTTTGGCAGGGCTTCCGTAATGTTGAAACAATCTTTCCGATTTCGGAAATATTTCCTAACGAACCAATAGCTCCAGACAATGCGTAGAATCAAGTTCATGAGATTCGCCCATATTATCCCGCTTGCGCCCAAATTCCCTACCCTCAAAAATAAATACGCCGCAGCGACGAATCCGGCGGAGCATGCCCCCATCCAGCCTGCTTGTTGCCTCAACTCTGAATGCGTTGCCGTGGACGCAACAAATGCTTCCGTGATACCGTTGAATGCAAGCAACGGAATATAATAACAATAGTTTGAGAGAAGACTATGAATAGTAGGGGACGACCACTGCGAGCCTATTAGGATATTGAGAAGTTCCGGTACTATGGTGGGACCAAAAGCACAAATCATGATAGAAAGAATACCATAAGCATGCAGAATATCATTGAGATATGACTTTGCCATTGCAACGGCCTCAGGTTTTGTCATTTCTGCTCCGTTACTAGCGAGGAGTTTTCCAAACATGTTGCGGGAACTCTCTTCAATGGGCTGGAAAAAAATTCTTGCAACAAGGCTGCCGTAATTAGAAGCCAGGGCGTAAAGGCCTTGATCTTCAAGAGTTGAGAATGCAGCGAGAGCCATTGAGTCGCCTTGCGTAAGGACATGCTTTACCACGGACTGGGCGTAGATATTGACGCTAAGGGAGAGCAAAGGACGAGAGAAGAGGCTCAACAAATATTTCGTTTTATCTCTATAATATCGTTAGGACGCCATTACAGAAACAGAGGCAGAGGCACTAACTGGCAGCGGATGGGAAATGGAAAGACAGAAAAGCCATCACGTTTTGAATGCGACCCGATAGTAATGAAGTAGGCGAAAAGAACAAGAACAGCATATGTTATTTGGCCCATGGCGAAAGGTAAAACTCCCACGTGGTTTGCGCTGCGAACTGCCCAGATACTGGTCCCACACGTAATCATGGCTTTCATCACTGCCGCAGCTGTTTCAACCAACGCCCTCGTTTTATATAGCATTCTTTGTTGGACGATAGCAAAACAGGGTTCCCCCAACAATTCTAGAAAACATGCAAGCCCAAATAATTTGAGACTGCTGTCGAAGAAGGGCACATCGAGAACATCTCGGTTGGCAAATCTGACATAAAACTGACCAAGAATATATATCAGAGGACCACCTAATGCAGCCGCGAGGTAAGAAAAGTTCACAACGACCTGAGAATCTTCCTGGTGACTGGATGCTCCGGACTGTTCAGGGATATCCGGATGAAATTTGTCCGTGACACTACCAGAGCTCACAATGTCAAATCCAGCGGGCTGTCTCTGAAGAGCAACACGAATACTCTCGCGAGAGAAATAAAGCGCAGTGACGGCATAAAGTTCTAGCTGTGCCGCAACTCCCAAGGTCCCTGGAGAGATATACCGGAGGAGGACCTGGTTTGCGAGAAATGTTAAGGCTCGAGAGACAACCTGGATTAATACTAGGTAGGTCGTCTCGCTCGCCGCAAAAGTTAACCCCAAAGGAACAGAATTATTAGGGGCCATTGTTCAGGATATTGAGCCCAGATTTATATAGAGAGTCTTAGGTTCGGTTGGGTGCAGCAGGGTATGACCTTTTCAATTAAAGCAGACTGTTTAGGGCTGTGATAGTGCACATTTTTTTTTTTTTCCGTGCAGTTGGGGATGTTTTTGGAGACCACGGGACCAGCACAGGTTGTTCAATAGCTCAACTATCTCAATCAACTCTGGCAACTCTGTCAAATCAAGCCAGCGGTTGTTGCTGTTGGCCACACGGATTAGCCGTTGTCCCGGGACTATCGCCCCGCACGTGACCAGGCGTGTAGCTAGAGAATAGCGAGCTTCTAAGAAGATTTGTTGGCGTAGCTGTCGATCCCGGGTAGATAGTTAGCTAGCTTCTCCTCCAACGCGAGAGAAAAATATGTCAGGCCTATCCGCCTTCTTACGTAATCCGCACTGTATATAACTTCCGCGTAGCTAGCGATCGCCTCATAATCAATCAAGCAATCTATCCTTGACAGGTTATGAGACCCATTTTGCGCAAATAACTGCCAATTCAGGGAATTCTTGCCAAATATAGTGTATATTAATCACTGCTTGCTTCATTCAATATAATATTGTCTTATTTTATATCAATTGATTGATTTGATGCACTCTTATATTATTATTATTTTTTCTGTGTTCAATCTGTTCACTTAGTGAGTGAAAGAAAAATCTGCAACTTGCTAATTTTTCAGCAACTGATCACACAAGAACACATCAATCTGCTCAATCAAGCTTATAGATAAAAATCTCACTAAATAAGATTACTCTGTTATAAAGAAGATTAATATGACATGGCAGAACATATGATGACTCACTTGTGATTGTGATTGAGTCAATTCAGTCAATCTGACTAATCTGAAAATGATCAGAGGGCTCTGAGCTCACTGACCCCTCCAGGAGCATTCAAGAGTTTCAGAATTGAATCCTCTGAAACACTCAGTCAGCAAGCCAGGCTGATTACAGCCCCTATTATGATGAGGTCAGTCTGCCTATATCATGTTGAATATGCTGATTCAACTTCTTCAGAAGACAGGATGAAGATGCCTGCAGTGATCTCTAACCTGCTGCTGACAATTGACTCTGAAGAATTGCAACTGAGAAGATTGGATCTTGAACATCAAAAGATTGATTTAGAACTTCAAAAAGAGAGATGCAAAGAATTGCAGCTTCAACTTCAATTGAAGAAACTCTACACTCAGAATGACAGGGTCACAATGTCTGCAAATTCACTGACAGATTGATCATCAGCATGAGATCTGAACTTGAGATCTTAAATGCAATATAACCTGTATGACTCAGATAGCCACATCAGCAAGGTGATCAGCCAGTTCAAACAGAATACTAAATATGTCATCAAGTCAAACACTCTGGTCAGATCTTTGAATTATCTCTCCTGGCATGTGAATATGAAGGCCAAGCTAATTGACACTCAATGCTGAATTATATTAGAGGACAAGCAAGTCAAAAGCCCTGATAAGAACTCTGAATGAGCTTCTTTTTGAGAGGCTAAAAATCACTGGCTTTACACATTCATTTTGAACATATTGACAGCCAGCATTAGACTCTGTTTTAATAAGTATGATGAGAGCAGAATCACTTATTCTCTTTGACATGCAGTTGAGAAGAAGTTCTTCATCTCAAGAACACAGCTCTGCAGAGAAGCAGTCCTGGCATTTACATCAATGAGTGATGTCCAAGTCACTAACATACATACATTTTTCAATAAGTTCAATGACATTACTATGAAATTGGAAATACTCAATATCTTACTGTCAAATGATGTGGTATTCCACATGTTCTATTCTGCACTTCCCAATATATGATGAAACTATGTGCAAAAGAAAATTGAAGAGGTACAAGAGTTCAAATCAAAGTCTGTCATGTTGGATGTTCATTCAACCATGGAGGAAATATGCTCTTAATTGAATCCCCTCAAAGAGGCCAAGAAGCCTGTCCAGGCAGCTAATTCTTCAGTCAATGTGGCTCAGACTGAAAACATGGTTGCAGGTTTCAATAATAGCAGCAACATTCAAAATAATTCAGCCCATGGGGGCTGACCCAGGGGATGTGGAGACTATCAAATGAGCAGACATTCAAAGTCTGACCTTCTAATCTATCTGAAATGTGAGCATCATCATGGCAGGCTCTGCTGGGCAGTCAATTCAGATAGCACTCCTGAAGAATGAAGGACCACCAACACAATGAGAATAGAGAAATATAATAATAAGAAGAGTAGTGAGGACAAGAAGATCTCATCAACTGCAAATGACAGCTTCAAGACATTTCAAATGACAAATCTAGTGCAGGTCATTGGGGTGTCTGTGTACTCTGCTGAACCAATCATCAACTCACTCATCATATGAAATAGTGAGGCTGGATGTCATATTGCATGTGATCAATCACAATTTTCCCAAATAATAGAGGTTAGTGGCCCTATGATTCAAGTGGCCAATAAGACTACCTTGAAGGTTCAAGGAATTGGAATCACCTCCATCTCAGTCAGAGAAAAATTAATTAAATTTGACTATGTCTATTTGATGCCAGGCTTATCTGCCAATCTCATATCCACTGGTCTATTGAAGTGCCAGAGCTATATTCACTGTGATCTGCAGGTGAATGCTGGAAATTACTTTGAGATAATAGCATCTACAGAAAATGACATCTTCTACATGAATTTGAATTCCAATAATATATATGTTCTATCTGACACCTTCTCTATGTTCAGAGATATTATGAACAATTTGAAGCTTGAATCACTGGCATACTTGATGATATCAAAGCTCAGAGTGATATCAACAGATTATGATCTGAATGCTGCATCACTGAATCTTTTCAACTGTGATGATGTGGAGCAGCTAATTAACCTAAAGGATCTAAATACTAATATCTTCATTTTGTCCTCATCAATCTAATTACCTGTCATTATGCTGAAGCAGCTACTGATTGACAAGTGGCACTAGCAATTGAGCCATATTGATGAGAAGAATTTAATTAAAATGTCACAGAAGCTCTGTTTTGGAATTGTCATCATCAGCTCAAAGAAGCTCTCATTCTGCTTCATGTGCATTAAAGTCAAGCATAAACATGCAAGTTATAAAAATGCTCCTCTATGCTGTGCCATCTGCAAAGGTCTTAATATCTGAATGAATCTATTCAGGGGTGGAGAAATGCTTGATAATGAAGAAGATACACCATCTTATGCAGGTAAGAAGCTTGTGATGATGATCACTGACAATGTCACATGAATGTGGTGGACCTTCCTATTGAAGTGCTGCAATGAGACTCTAAAATATATATGGACCTTCAATCAATTTATAAAGAATCTGCTCAATTGTGATGTTGCAATTATTTACTCTGACTGTGATGAGTTGAATTCAAACATGGCAGCTGCCTATATGATGAGTGAGAGTATTAAATGAGAATCAACCCCACCTCATACTTCACAGCAAGATGATGTGTCTGAATGTTCTATTGACCTGATTATTGAAAAAGCCTGAATGTTATTAATAGATTCATCTGCCTCTCTTCAGATGTGAAGTGAGATGATAATTGCAGTGACTGAAATGCTTAATCTTATGTCAACATCAGTCAAGCTCTATAATGGTGTAGAGAATCTGAATCTGAAGTCAATTACCTCATATGAAGCTTGGCTTGAAGCCCTGCCCTCTACACACAGAATTCACTGATGAGGATGCAAGGCTTATTTAAAAATAGTGCTCAAGCCAAATATGAAGATGGCCTTGTGATTGCAGAAGCTTATATGTACAGACTATGATGGTTTTACTAATTATAGATTGGTCAATCCTTCTAACAGTCACCTTTACACATCAAAAGACATGATATTTCAAGAAGATCTTCATTTGGCAAATCCTTTGGCCCTGCCTGAGCAAGGTGCCAAGAACCTGTCTTCTGCTGCCTGTGTGGCTGTGATTGCAATCCTCTCCACTCAACACAATTTATCAACAGATGATTTCATGGTGAATAAGAAGTCTCTACCTGTCCTCTCAGTATTTCTACACTCTACAAATAATTGATAGATAGACTATAAGATTACTGTGCAGATTCCAACATTTTTGATGCAGAACACTACTGCTCTCTCAGGGTTCACTTTAGAGATGAAGGATTCTTCAATGCTCACTGAGAATATTATTTCAGTGAGAGAGGTCTCAGTGAGGAATTTCACTGACAATTCAACTGATGTCCCTGCAGACTCTGAGATCACCAGCTTGCCAGTTCCAAAGAATCTCACCCAGGTTCAGGTGTCTGCAGATTGGAAATATTACTTTCATGCCTGCATTAAGAAGATTAATCACCTCAAGCAGATTGGTGCATGGTGACTAGTTGAAAGGACCTCAGATATGATGATTCTACATGGCCAATGAGTGTTTGACAAAAAGATTAATAATGCAGGTAGAATTGATTGATATAAGGCCTGCTGAGTAATCTGCAGCAATTATCAAGAAAAGAGTGTCAACTATTCAAAGACATTCACACCAGTTGTATTAGCTTTCATCTTCCAAGCACTTATGACAATCTCAGTATTCTGAGAATGGCACATTCTGCAGATTGACATGGTTACAGCATTCTTAAATGCCTAGCTTCCCACCAATGAACATATATATATGCATCAACCTGCTGGGTTCCATAAGGGATGTGGTGATCTGGTATGTGAATTGATGCAGAGACTATATGATCTGAAGCAAGCAGCACTATTATGATATGAGAAGCTGCAAAAAATGCTATTGAAAACAGACTTTCACATCAGTTCTCATGATGCTGGTTTTTTCATAAATGATGTCTGCAAGGTCTATATAATCATCTACATGGATGATGTTCACCTATACAGTCTGAATATATTGAATATTGAGTAGACAAAAGCCCAGATTGCCACTAATTATGAGATTAAGAATGTGAGTGATTCAAACTGATATTTGGATATGAAGATTGATCAGAATGCTGAATCATTATTACTGTTCCAGCCACTGTTCATAAAGAACCTGCTTGAGAAATTCTCAATAAATGATTGCCACTCAACATCTTCCTCTATGGAGGAGAATGTTGATTTCATGAGTGATAATGAAGAATCAATTGCTTATACAATGGAATTTACACTACATTCCTATCAATCAGAGGTTGACTCTCTGCAATATCTCACTGTCAACACACACCCTGATATAAGCTTTGCTGCTGACTTTCTAGGGAGATTCAGCTCTCACTCTATCTTGAAGAATTGAGCAGCATTCAAGCAAATTCTTAGATATCTACAAGGCACACCTGACATAGATGTGTCCTACTGAAAAGATGCAGATATAGAACCTGTGGTGTTTGCTGATGCTGATTGAGTGAGCCATGATCTGGGTTCCCACTTCATCACTGAATATGTCATTTATATGGCAAGGAGTTCTGTTGCTTGATGAAGCAGCAAGCAGACAGGCATTTTGAAATCATCTACCAAGGCTGAATATATCACATCCTCAGAGATCATCTATGAGCTTGTCTGCCTTCAGGAATTGCTGGAGGATGCTGGTTTCATGCTGTTCCAGCTCAATAATCTTGATGATAATGATGGCCCAATCAAATCACCAGCCAATAAGCTGGTGTATACAATTCAGGCAGATAATAAATCAGTGATTGAACTGGTCAAAAGTGAGGCTATTCCATGTCATTCTAAGCATATAGAGATCTGCTTCCATACTCTTCAGGATCTTGTCTGCAAGAATGAGATCTCAATTGATTATGTCTCATCTGCTGAGAATGCGGCAGATGGGCTGACCAAGCTGCTTGAGATGACTAGATATGCTCTATGACAGCAGATATTAGAAGACATGGTAAGCAGGCAGAAATGATTATATGAAGAAAATGACTGATTTTTCAACAATATGGGTTTTCCAGTCAAATTATGCACTGATACCTAGCTACAGGCTATTTTTTGTATGTAATCTCGCATACAGTTACATCAGTGAGTGGGAGTGTCAGGCCTATCCACCTTCTTATATAATCCGCACTGTATAAAACTTTCACGTAGCTAGCAATCGCCTCATAATCAATCAAGCAATCTATCCTTGACAAAATAACCATCACGCAGGTTACGACCTGGGTAGCATGCTTCAATTTCATGATGAAAAAGTAATCTTTTTATAAAATTGATACTGCATAAAGTTCTAGATGATTTATAATTAACAAGAACCAGTTAATTTTTTGTCATGAAATTTTATGTATTTTATGAATTTAAAGTTTTTATTTTTACTTATTATTTTTTTCATTTATAATATATAATCAATAACTATTTTATAAAATTATCTCTGTTGAACTATTTGAGAAAAATTCTAGAAAAATAATTAGCTTTTAAACTCTCATTTTCTAGCTATTATTTCTAATTTATTATATAATGATCAGATGAAAAGTAGAAAATAAAATTTAACTATAAATATAATTTGTATAATAGTATAGAATGAGCTTTGTTCAAACTACTCAACAGTATAAGATAATTGAGCTGAAAAGAGTAATTACAATTGTCTAGCAATGACATAGTAATCACTCTGCAATTATCTCATAAATAAATACTTTGTAAACACAGAAACTGTTTAGCAACAATCTAGTTAATCATATTAAGAAAAAAGTATATTATCATAATTCAACTAAAGTCAAAGTAATAATAAAATAATAGTTTCAATTCATTTATTTAACTAGGCAGCTGTGATGAGAATACTAAATTGAGAATTAGAATATGAAATGAATAAGCAGCTGAATATATAGAGGTGATTGAGGATCAGATTGAATCAACTTTCAGAGTAGATATGATTGAGAATTAGAGCAGATCAACATGAGCAAGTGAATATAATTAAAATTGAAATAGATCAACCTTTAGAGCATAGCAGAGCGGATCAATCTTAATTCATATACAAGCAGCTGCGCTGTAACATTACTCCTCAGTTTAAAAGAGTACTTGCCTTCAAGCAACTATATTATAAGCAAGAAAAGAGCAAAATAAAAATTTATCAAGCTTATTAGTAGGCTAACTACGTTGACCATCATTCATCAAATTCTTATAGATTTCCTTCCATATCTCACTAATATCAAATTCATCATCAAATTCTTACCTAGAAGCTGAAATTTTTTTAGCAGTTTGACAGTGATAAAGCTTCAAAGAATGTAAATAGAAATGATAGTCTTCAACTCAATGATTATGAGATTCACAGCATACATAATAGCCTTTTTGAAAGAATTTTTCCTGTTAAGAGAGTGAAATTGACAGGGTATGTGATGAGAAATTATCTGAAACATCAAAACTATTAACTTGAATCTGATTAATATTTATAAAGTTCTAATGTTTATAGTGATCAGAGTGATCAGGACAATTAAAGTAATCAAAGTGAGCTTCTGATATAAATGAATACGAAGAACTAAAAGCTAATTGTAGAACAATATGCAGAAATTTCTTATAAATCTGAAGAAAATTTAATTACTGAGCTAAACAGTTATGAATTAATACAAAAATCTTGATAAAATTGAGATATCTTTAAAGAATTTGACCTTCTAAGAATATATTCAACTTAGTAATATAAACTACTAGAAATTCAATCAAGATCTGATAGAAATGACTTCAGATGAGTCAGGATTAAAATAGAAATTAAGAGCTATTGATTTTGATAAATCTTATTGATAATATTATTAAATTTTTGATAAAAGACAGTAAAAAAAGCTTTCAAAATAAAGATAAAAAAACAAAAATTAATAAAGATTTTAAGCACTCAGCATCATCACAATTACTAAGAAGCTCATATAAATACAGATATAGATATAGATATAGATATAGATATAGACATAAACATAGATATAAATATAGATATAGATATGGATTAGAGCATTCAGCATAATTATAACTATTGAGAAGCTCATATAATATAGATATAGATATATAAATATAAGCCTGCTGCTTAGTCTTCAGAGCTTTTTGAGAAAAAAGAGTTTAGTATTATATCATAACTTAATTCAAGTTAGAATGATAACAAAACAACAGCTTTAATTCATCTATTTAACTAGATAACTACAATAAAAATACTAAATTAAGGATTAAAACGAAAAATAAATAAGCAGCTGAATATATATAGATGATTGAGAATTGAATCAGATCAACATGAGTAGCTGAATATATATAAATAGTTGAGAATCAAATCAAATCAATATAAAAACGTAGTAATAAAGATCAACTTTAATTCATATACAAGTAGCTATGCCATAATACTGACTTCAGAAAAAAATACTAAAGCGCTCTATATATCAGTTAATAAAAAGATTCAAATAGTTCAATAAAAATAAAAATATTCAAAAATATATAAAAAAGTTCTTGAACTACAATAATAAGTCAATACTTTTAATGCAAAACTTCAAATCTCTAGAAGCAAGCAGCATAAAGCAAAGTTAATAAATTTTACTATTAGTATCAATTTCACTCATTTTAAGTCTTATTCTGCATCAATTTAAAAACTCTCAAATGAGTTTAAGACAAAAAGTCTCAAAAAACTAGAAAACTTTATTTTCTTAAATTTTATCTTATATCTATCAAAGATATTACTTTGAGAATAATGATAAATGTAAGATTATTAAAACAATAATATATTTTGATATTAAACTATAATAAAATAATAATAATACTATATTAAACTAAAAATATTACAGCTTCAATCTAGATGCAAATGAAATAGATATTCAATTGCTAACTAAATAAACTATCTGAATAAAATACTAAAATAATTTTTAAAGATGAATTTAAGAAAAACTTTATTTATATAGCTCTTTTCTTAGCATAGTTATCTTTTTCTTAACATTATTACTAGATAATTCATATATTTACAGACTAATTGCAGAGTTCATTGCTATGTCATTACTAGATAGTTGTGATTACTGATTATTTTAGCTTAATAATTTTACACTATTAAAAAGTCTGAACAGAGTCTATTCTACATCATCATAAAAGATATTAATTATATAAAAAATAAATTTTATAAGTAAATTCATACTAATATCATTAATTTTATTAAGATAAGTCAGAACTATAAGTTGAAGTATTTAACATTAAAGCAATCTGAAGATCAAACTGTTCATAATTTTACATTCCCTCTTCAGTTAATTCAAAGTCATTTTCTTAAAAAATATAGTGATTATCAGTTAAAAATTTATCTATTTAATAAGATTCTATTTTTTCTTTTTGTAGAATTTGAAAAATATATAGTTAAACTATATAATCTCTTCTATGATACTTTTATTATGAAACTAAGTATTGTAAAGAGTAATATTTTAAATACTATTATATTAATAAGTATAACTATATAATAAAAAAAAACCTATTTGCAGAAAAAATTTATATAATGATATTGTGATACCAAGGCTCTCTATACTAGCTCCTTGTCCTCACTGCTTATCATATTGTTTATCAAAGCACTTTAGAATTAGATCCTCTAGGTTCTCATACTCACTTACTAAAACACTTATTTTCATATTACTTATCAAAGCACTTTAAGATTAGCATCTACTAGAGGATTAGCATCATCTTAAAATTTAGTATTCAGAATCAGCACAGATCAGCACTTCTCAAAAATTAGTCCTTTAGCACCAGTACTTCCTGAAGAATAGAATTAGCACTTCATGAAAATTCAGATCACTGTATTGTTAATTTCTTATTTCATGAAAGATTAGAGATAAAATCTATTGCTACTCATTTATATATATAAACACCTTGAATTCCTAAAGTTCTTTCAAGAGATTCATTCAGTGATTAGCTACTATTCAATCTTATATATACATTTTATCTATTGCTATCTTCTTTCCTCGATAGCACTCACAGCACCTATATATCTCTCCTCTTACAACCTTAGTTATAGAGCTTCTTACATTTTCTTTTAATATTTAGTTCATTCATCTTAGTGCCCTTACAGTTTTTAACCACTCTAAGAGAGGTTGCCTGTTAAGTCTATAACAATAGGTCTGAAACATAATCTATGAGTCAACACCTCACACGCAACATTCAATGAAAAAGTATCTATAGAAGAAACCCTCTACAAATAATCACCAAGTCTTACTTCAGAAAGAAAAACTAAAGCACTTCTTACATCAATTGATAAAAAGATTCAGGTAGTTTAATAAAAGTAAAGACAGTAAGAGATATACAAAAAAATTCTTAAACTACAACAATAAGTCAACACACTTAATGCAGAACTTCAAATCTTTAATAGTAAGTAGTATGAAGCAGAGTCAACAGATTATCCTGCACTAATTTAAAAACTCTCAAATGAGTTTAAGGCAAAAAGTCTCAAGGAACTAGAAAATTTTATCTTCTCAAGTCTTGTTTTTTATACTTATCAAGGACATTATATTGAAAATAATAATGAATACAAGATTCTTAAAGTAGTAATATATTTTGATGCTAAATTGCAACAAAAATAGCAATAATACTATATCAAACTGAAGATATCAATTACCTGGGATGAATTTTATAACTGTATTCATATCAAGATCATTAACTCAGACAAGGCAAGCTAGGACTATGAGTTGAAGTATTAAGCATTGAGATAATCTGAAGATTAAGTTATTCATAACTTTGTATCCACTCTTCAGTCAATTGAGGATTATCTTCTTAAGAAATATAGTGATCATTAGTGAAAGATGTATCTATTTGATAAAATTTTATTCTCTCTTTAGATAGAATTTAAGAGATATATAGTCAAGCTGTGAGATCTCTTCTATGATGCTTTTATCATAAAACTAATTATTATGAAGAGCAACATTTCAAAGACTATTATATTAGTAAGTACAACTAACAATAAAGAAGCACTACTCACAGAAAAGATTCACATGATAATACATTAACAGCACTCAAAAAGAAAAACTATAAATGTAAGAAGTATTCTGACATCTGATATGATATTTACTGAAGCTTCACATAGTTCAATGCAGACTGCAAGACTCAGAAGAACAAGCTTATTAAAGACAAATTTTCAACTTCAAAACCTTCATTAAAGCTCTCTTTTAAATCAAATTCAAAAGAGGTAAAAAATAAATAAGAAATGTCATTCATACTGTAATGACAACTCTCAACACACTCAATAGTTAGTAATCAATAAGTCTATTCTTTTTTCTTTCTGTTTAAATTCCAACACTTACAGAAGACATATTAATTTTTACTTTTATAGATTCTGAAGCTCAGATAAGTTTTGTTAGTAAATTCTAGATCAAATCATATAAATTGCAATCAATAGAGTATATATCACACAGAATAAAAAGATTTGATGATCATCAAACACACTCATTTGAAATCATCAATCTAGAGGTAGAAGTCTCAAATAGCAAAGAAACTACAGTCAGAAAACCTTACTCCTTTCATATTGTCAAACTTTAAGACTATGATATGATACTAAAATTTTCCTGGCTCAAACAACTCAATATTCTCATTAATTAAAAGAATAAAGAATTCTATTTTCATTAAACATTAAATAATCAAAAAATAGCTCTGAGTGCAACAGATGCTATTAATGAATTACTCACTGACACTTCTGACTATGTACTTATAATAGTATCTACCTCAATATTATAGACTTATAAGCCTTCCTTTGAAATCTCAACACTGTCAAAAGTCAGCTTACTTGCAAATACAGCTTTCATCAATGACTTGCCTGACTATGCTCAATCATATATATATCTTTTCTCTGAGAAAAACATGTTCAGCATATCTGTATCTGATGCAAAGCACTTAATTAATCTTGAGAAAAGAGTCAAACATCTACTCATGCCTATCTACAATCTCTCTGAAACAGAGCTGAAACTCTTCAGGACTACTTGAAGAGTGTACTGAAGAGAGACTGAATATCTCCTTTTCAAAGCTCTGCAGATACTCTCATTCTCTTTGCTTCAAAAAAAAATAAAGATTTATGACTCTGTGTAAACTACAGAAATTTGAATCATCTCATAATCAAAAACAGATATTTATTACCTTTTATAAGTAAGATGCTAAATAGACTTTCTAAAGTATAAGTCTTCTTCAAAATTAATCTTAGAGATGCTTATCACAAAATACATATTCAGTACAGTAATAGATAAAAAATAGCATTTCATACACAATATAATCACTTTGAGTATAATATTATATCTTTTGAGCTCACAAATGCCTCTGTCATCTTTCAAGTCTATATAAACTACATTCTAGTAAACTTTTTTTTTATATACTGTGTGATTTATTTAGATAATATTTTTATCTATTTAAACTCAATGAATGAGCATAAGGTGCATGTACAAAAAGTCTTTAAACATCTAGACTACATAAATCTATTTACAAAATATACTAAATGTAAATTTACTAAAAATAAAACTTTTTTTTGAGATTTATTGTTGGACTTTAGAGAATTGAAATAAAATTATATTAAGTGACAATTATTATAGAATAATCAGTCTCAATTAGTATTAAAAAAGTTCAAGCTTTCTTGAGATTTGCAAACTTCTATCATCACTTCATTAAAAACTACTTTAAAATTGCAGAGTTTTTCTTTGATCTCATGAAGATCTCAAATAAAAAAGAAGAAAAGCTGCAGTTCATATGAACAAAAGACACTCAATACATCTTTAACAATCTAAAAAAACACTTCATACATGCTCCTCTACTCACTTATTTTGACTCAAACTGAGAAACTCAGATTGAATCTGATATCTCTATAGCAGCAATGACTATCATTATCTCTTAAAAACAAGATGATGATTAATAATACTCAATTGCATTCTGATCTCACAAACTTATAGATGTAGAAACATGATATGATACTCATGATAAGAAACTCCTTGCAATTATTACATCTTTTAAGAATTGATATCATTATCTGAAAGAGAGTCAATATTCAATCAGCATCTATTCTGACTATGTCAATCTTCAGTACTTCATAATAACTAAAATACTGAATCAACATCAGTCTAAATGAGCAGAAGTACTATCAGCATATAACTTCATTCTGCATCACTGCTCAGTAAACATAACTCAGCTGATGAACTCAGTCACTGTACAGATTATATTGACTCTTTTTATGATAAAATTATGCTTTCTATCTTATAACAAAAGGTTCATCATAATGTTAAACAGAATTGAGAATTTAACTCTTATGAAAAACTTATAATTCTTGTTAACTGCATATGAGTCTATAATCAAAAGCACATACTCTATGTGAAATCTTTTAATCTTAATGCTTTGAGCTTTGAATTTCTCTCAAATCTTACTCTGAGTGCAGATTTTCTCTTATCACTACATTAAATACTCATTTATAAATTCACATCACACTCATTAAAATCACTCAACATGCTGATCAGAAAATCTCTAAAAGAAAGAAACCTAATTTTAAAGAGATATTTTAAAAATTGAAGTATTCTCAAACTGCTGATTAACACTACTATAGTCTTTAAATCAGTATATATATATATATGTCACAGTTTTTCACCTCTTTTTTTATTAAAGCACAGAACTCAGACTTCTTTACAATAGTAAAAAAGTAGAAGATAAGAAATAAAGATATAATCTTGAGTAGTAACATATTCTGAATTATCTCAAAAGATAGTTTACTTTATACAAATAATAGAGTTTATATTCTGCTGTAATAAGTGCTAATCAAAGAGATATTTCACATCAATCATGATAATTTACAAGAGAGTCATTTTGATATAAAATAGTTTATTGAGTGTGTTCAAAGTAAGTACTATTAGTATAATCTTACCTAGAATATCACTAAACATATTCATACTTGTGATATTTGCCAGAGAGTGAAAGCACACAGTCACAAACAGTATAATAAACTTAACTCAATTTTAATATCAATTAATTCATGATAAATTATTACTATGAACTTTATCACTAGCCTTCTGATAATCATTTGACTAGACAAGATCTATGATATAATTCTTATCTTAGTTGATACATTAATCAAATATACTCTGTATATTTCATATATAAAAAATATTACTGCAAAAGGCCTTGCAAACATTATCTATACTCATACTTATAGCATTTTTGATATCTCTGAAAATCATGTTTTATACAGAGAAGCTTTTTTTATAAATCAATATTGATCAACTCTCTGCTATCTATTTGAGGTCAAATGAAGGCTATTCATAACTATAAAGGGTTAAGCTCTAAGAACTAGAGGCTAGTCCTCCTATATAACAAGGACGAATTGCTTGAAAAAGGAAAGAAAAGAATGAGATGAGAACTCGAGCTTAAGCAAGCTCACATAGCATGATCATATGCGCATATGCAAATGATGGCTAGGCTGAGTTAGCCAGCCAGAGCAAATCTAAGAGTTCAATCCCTTATAATACCCCTCTTCTCCCTTTTTGTTGCAGGCCTTTATGACTATTTAAAGCTCTCTTTACACCTAATTTTGCCTGTTGAAAGGCCTTCCAAGTGTTCAAGGCCTTCACTTCTTGTAGGAGACTCACATCATTCCATGTAGGCTCAGCTCAACCTACTCATTTAATGAGGTATTGCTTTTTCCTCTGATAGGTTTGTTCACTTTGAATTTTCTTAATCTCAAACTCAGGTCCTTCTAGGGTCTCTATAGTGAGTGACTGCCAGTTGATTTGCCTCTGACTAGGCAGGGAATCTGTCATTACAGCATGTAGAAGCTTTACATTAAAGATATTATGAATGTTGAGTGAGACATTCAGTTGATAAACATGAAATTCTATCTTTTCTAGCACAGTATATTGATTATATTTTGCATTCAGCTTCTTGCACAGATGATTAATTCTCATGTTCTCTAAGCTCAATCAGACCTTATCTCCAGGTTGAAAGCTTGAAGCCAGGTCTCTTCATCTATTCATGTATTTCTCTTGAGATTGCTAAGTATTCATCATTTTTACTTGAGCTCACTTCAACACTTCATGTGTCTTCTTCATATAATCATTCACAAACTCAATGAGATTATATGATATTTCAATGGGGGGTGCATCAGCTATATCAATAGAGAAGACATGGAAAAGATACATTAAAAAGAATGAGCTCATGCCTGTTGAGACAGCATCTCTATTATTGATAGCCAGCTCTGCTAGAGAGAGTCATTCACACCAATCATCTTGTTGAAAGCTAATATACTTGTGTAGGTAGATTTCCAGAATCTGATTCATTCACTCTGTAGCTCTGTCAGTCTCTGAGTGATAGACTGTGAAGAGTTGTCTCTTAATGTCTAATTTCTCACACACTTGAGTTCAAAACATACTTGTGAAACCTGACCCTCAATCTGACACTACTGCCTTAAAAATGCCATGTTGAGAGATAATGTTGTGAAGGAACACTCTAGCCACTGTCTCCACATTAGTTTTCTTAACTGCTTTTAATATAATCTCCTTGATCAGTCTGTCTGTTATAACTATGATGTTCATGTATTCTTTAGAGCTCAGTAAGTTCATGATAAAGTTCATGAAAAGCTTCTACCACATGTGTTCAGAAATGAGGAGAGGCTTAAGCAGTCCCTGACATCAATCTCTTCATGTGATGTTTGATCTGCAAAGGTGGCAGTTTCTGGTCATTTTTCTCACATCAGTGGTATAGTCTGGCCAGTAGAACTCATGTCTTAGAACTTCTGCTGTTTGCTTTCACCTGGGATGACTGGTAAGAGATGAGTCATGAGCCTTATACACTAACTTGGTTTGAAGAGGTTTGAAGTCTGGCATTCACTTACAATTTTGAAAGAGAAGCTCCCTATTCTTGTTTAAAGAGCACTCAGAGACAGAGGTTTTAATGCTAAGTTCAGAAGGAAATCTGAATCTTCTCTTATAAAGAGTTTGCTTCAGACACTACAGAATCTTGTCATTTTTGTGAGACTCATTTCACTGAGCTTAAAAAGACATCTCAGGTTTCACACTGGCAGCAGTCACTATTAATTCCATTTCAGATATCAGTACATTAAACTTAAGTAGTTGAGCTTGCCTCTGCTTGATTCTCTCATTATCAGTACTCTGTGACATGTTCTGCTCTCTTTATGATAAAGTGTCTGATTCAGTGTTCAACTTCTCTGACTGATAATCAATTCTGAAGTTGAATCAATAGAGAATATCCATTCAACATAGCTATTTTTCATTTAGTCTGCATATAGTCATGAAGTATTCTAGATTTTTATGATCTATGAGAATCTTGAATTTCTTTATACTTCATAGCTCAGCATTTCATTCCTTTAAACACTCAATTATTGCTAATAACTTCTTATCATGAATCTCATAGTTGCATTCTGCAGGTGAATGCTTGCAAGAGAAGAAGACACATGAGTGTAGAATGCTCTGCTCATCATATTGTAGTAGCACTTCTTCTGAGACATAATCTGAGAAGTTCATTTCCAATATAGTCTCATAGTCAGGGTTGAATTGAAGCAGGATTGGAGCAGAGATAAACATTGATTTTAGACACTTAAAAGCTTTCTCAGCCTTGCTCATCCACAAAAAAGGAACATTCTTGCATGTAAGAATCATCAGTGAGATCATGATCTTTGAGAAATCCTTGATAAATTGTCTATAGAAATTGACAAAGTCTAAAAATCCTCATACACCTTTAAGAGTAGTAGGTGTCACTCATTTCAAAACAGCTTTAACCTTCTTCAGATTCATTCATATACCCTTGCTCACTTCAATGATGAATTCAAGATATTTTATGCTATTCATCTTGAACTCACTCTTTCTAATATTTGCCTGCAGGCCTGCTTTCCATAGACATATAAGCATCTTTTGTACATGCTCACAATGCTCCTGTAAGCTTCTTGAGAAAAATATCAAGATGTTATCTAAATAGACTGAGCAGAAGTTGTCCAGATATCCACATAATGCTCAGTTGATATATTTTTGAAACATGCTCAGAGCATTAGTCAAATCAAAGGATGTAATCAGCTACTCAAATAGTCTGTATCTGGTTCTAAAGGCTGTCATTCACTCATCATCTTCTGTGATTCAAATCTTGTGAAAAGCTGCAATAATGTCCAGCTTAGTGAATTATTTAGCCTGTCCAATTCACTGTAAAGTCTCACTGATTAATGATAGAGAATATCAATCCTTTTAGGTGATTTTGTTAAGAGCTCAATAGTCTACACAGAATCTTAGCTCATCCCCAGACTTCTTCATGAATAGTACAGGGATGGCCACAGGGGAGTTGCTCACTCTAATAAAACTATTATCTAAATAATCTGTAAGAGTCTTTCACAAAGCCAGTAGTTTCTCTCAAGACATATTATATAATGAGTCTCAAAGAGATTGTTCTGCACTACCATTAGTCTTTTTAATCAGTTCAATCCCATGATCTCTACCTGGGCCATGAAGTGAGAGTAGAGTGTTGGTGACTTCCTTATCAAATATGTCCAAAAACTCATGATAATGTTCAGGCAGCTTTTCTTTAGAGTCAATCTTTGATTTCATTTCTAGAGTTTTTTGAATATCAATCAAACTGACAGTGAAGATCTCAATGTTTCACTTCTCTCAAGTACTTGCAAGTCTAGAGAAGCTTATGGCAGAGATGAGAATCACATCAGCTTTTGCATTTGAACTAGACTCTATCTCTATGCCACTCTCTTCAAATCTCACAATTCTTTGATAAGGGATCACAGTCACCTTTTGCTGGGCCAGTCAGGGGTCATCTAGATACATATTATGATTATATAACCCATTCACCATGTAGAGAAAGGCCTGTTCAGTTACATGATCACTTATATCAATTCAAATGCCAGTCACTATGCTTGTGGAGAGTTCCATGAAGTCTTCAAAGCTGATCATTTTAACAGAAGAAATTTCAATGCACAGGAGCTTATGCTTGTTAATGTAGAATTGAGAAATAAGATCATAGATATTACATTCATTGTCTATCATTGCTCTAGTTGAAAAGGTATTATCTACTAGAGCATTGACAGTGAAGGGTTTGAATATCATCTTAGATTTAAATCTTCTCCATTGCTTTCTCATAAGCTTTTTATTTCACTTCTTTCAGTGTCTTTTGGTTGGAGCTACTCTTTTCCTGAATCCTCACTCATATTCACATCATCATTGTCCAGTACTGGCTCAGGGATCACCTTAGCTATCATAGAGGTGGTAGGACATCTGAGAGATTTGAACAAGTAGCTCTTAATCATATGACCTTCAGCTCTGCATCTCAGGCACAGGCCTTGCTCTCTTCATTGATTAATCTTTGTCTGATTTATTAATTTGATGTGGCAGATGCTTGAGGTCACAGCATCAGAAGAGAGATTCATCAGATCATCAGTGGAAGCTTGAGATCAGTTTCATCAGTCAAGAATAGCATGACAAAGTAGAGAGTATGAATTAGACATTATATGATTCAAAGAAGATCTGCTCTCACAATGTTTAGATCACTATCTTAAAGTCTTAAGCTCAGAGAGTTGATGATCAACTAATCTAAGCTTTTTGCAGTAATTCTTGTAGAAAGATGATTCTCTTACACTCATCATGCCTTCCCTCAGCTCCATGCTTAGAGTGAATTTCAAATACTTCTTTTTAATGTGATCATCTCATCTGTGACCATCAGCTTCCAGTAGTAGCTGATTAAATTCAGATAGAAAGTCAAAGAAAGCTCTTCTACTCTGTTGTAGATTGTTGAGCTTTTGCATAGTCTTTTTCTGTCATGCAGAATCACTAAAAAGCATGTATGTCTGCTTCAGTAAGCTCTCTACTGTGAAGTTGATCTTGTTCTTATTACTTTCAACTCAGAGGTAAACTCAAGCTATTGCCATTTCTTTCAGTCTTGAGTACACATATCAAGCACATTCCTCATTATTATCTAAAGCTTTTCCATCAATTTTAAGTTTTTATTGAAGCTTTAGCTCTCACTGAGAGTAGTGCTTCAGATTAAAATCATCATACTTCTCATAGTCTGATAGCTTGATCTTTGATCTTCTGACTGCAATAAGTGATTGCAAGTTTGATTGATAGAGAATTGATGTTGAGATGTTCAAAGCTTGTTGTAGATTAGCTATTTCAGCTTGCTGAGCTGCTATTAAATTTCTGTTCTCATGCTGCATCTGTTTCTACTGTTGAAGAAAGACTATTCATTATTGTTCAAAGCTGCTGAGAGCATCTCTGCTTATTACTTCACATTGATTCATTTGTGTATTTGTTGTACAAGTCTGTCACTTTATCTTGTTTAACTAGATGTTTTCAATGTTGCTTGTTTGTTTGTTAGCATGATTGCTAACTCAGTCTATTCATATATCAGTGCTATCACTGATCTTCATGATGCAGAATTTAAGACTTTCAATAGTCTATCATATGTCAGCATGTTTGCTGAGCTTTATGATACAGAATTAAGACTCCCAGTGGCCTATCAATGAAAGAAGTGAAGCAATTCATAATGTAGAGAATTAAGCTCTAAGAACTAGAGGCTAGTCCTTCTATACAACAAGGATGAATTGCTTGGGAAAGGGAAGAAAAGAATGAGATGAGAACACAAGCTTAAGCAAGCTCGCATAGCATGATCACATGCGCACGTGCAAACGATGGCTAGGCTGAGTCAGCCAGCCAGAGCGAATCTAGGGGTTAAGCCCCTTATAGAAATTGATGATATCATAGATTTGCTTTGATATTGAAATTAGAAGATTAATAATCTTCTGATTTTCCTCTTCATCTACTTGATTTTTCAAGATAAATACTGCAAGTTCTAGATTATCAAGCTGTTTAGCCTGATTTAATAATTTATCTCTTTTATTTCTTTTTTAATCTCTTATTCAGAGAGTTTTTGATGAGTTTTTTTTGAATCTCTTTCTCTGTTTTAGATATAGAGAATGTTTTTTCCATGTTTTAATTTCTATCTATAGTTCTTGTATATTTGATTTAACAAGCTTTGATAGAATTTTTGTGATTTACTACTAGTTCAGTAACTAGACTAGATTTTTCAAGAGAATCTAGTAAACTGAGATCAGTTTTTAAAATAAACTAATAAAATCTTTACAAACACTCCTTGGAATATATATAAGAGGTGGAAAACTGATGGTATCAGTTTTGGTTAAGTTAGAAAAAAAATACTAGTTTTTGATAGAAAAACTAGTAATATCAAAAACTAGTAAAAAAATACAATTTTTTGTAGAGAAATTGTTAAAAACTATTTGATTCTATTTATATTGAAAAAATTCTGCTTACACAACTAGTGTGCAGCTCAATTTTTCAAATTCGATATAGAATCAATATTTATACTTTCTTTATCAAAGAAAAGATTGAATTTGAGCTAATTTTTTCTAATTTTTTGAAGAGAAATTAGGAAAAAACTAACATTCTAAGAGAAATCTGCAGATCTCACTAAAACACCTCCTCTAGTAGAACTTAATCAGATTCAATTAAAGCTTTAGTTGATTTTAACTGAGTTTTAACTGAGCTCTGTTAAGCTTGTTAAAGAATTAGTTAAAGCTCAACTCTATAAAATGTCTTATGTATGCACTTAGTTCTAACTTGTTTCTATTCTCAGTTATACTCAGCTAGTTCTAATCTTTACCTGTAGTCTATGAAGATTAGATGCAGAGACATTAGATCACATGCTCTTTACTTTTCACAGGTATCTTTTCTGCCGTGTCTAGGCAAACTTTAATGAGGGTGTTGTGAGGAGATACTTAGTGTGATGAGAAGAAAATTAAAATTGACAGATATTTCAAAGAGCTCAGATATGTCTTTTCTCAACAATAAGTTGATAAAAGCTTTTAAAATCTATCTGAATTGTTTTGACCTAATCAATATCTTATTCATTCAATTTTCATACTTTTTAGATCAAGTATTGTAGGTTGATGATAAAAATTATTGATAAATATTCACTTTTCAAAGAAAAGCATGTTTTCAACAATCAACCCTTCAAATCTTGTCTGAATAGTATGAAAATTGAGAGACAGATTAATTTTAGTAAAAGCTTTCAAATAAGAGTATTTTTTGAATCAAAATTCTAAAAATTAAATAAGTTTTGAGAAAGTTGTTGATCTTTTTAAAATAGAAATAAAAACTCTTCAAGACTATTTGAATAGTGCATTGAAATAAGACTGAATATCTTTTTCTCAGAACTGTGTCAGTGCTCTTATTATCTTTGTTTCAAAGAAAAATGAAGATTTATGACTCTGTATAGACTATAGAAATCTGAATCATCTCATAATCAAAAACAAATATTTATTATTTTCTTATGAATGAGATATTAGATAGACTTTCTAAAGTATAAGTCTTCTTCAAAATTAATCTTAGAGATGCTTATCACAAAATACATATTCAGTACAGTAATAGATAAAAAATAGCATTTCACACACAATATAATCACTTTGAGTATAATATTATATCTTTTGAGCTCACAAACATCTATGTCATCTTTTAAGTCTATGTAAATTATACTCCTAGCAGATCTTCTTGATATATGCTATGTGATTTATCTAGATAATATTTTTATTTATTCAAATTTAATGAAAGAGTATAAAATACTTGTACAAAAGATACTTTAACATCTAGATTATGTGAATCTGTTTACAAAGCATATTAAATGTAAGTTTATCAAAAATAAAACTATTTTTCTGAAGTTCATCATCAGATCTCAGAGTGTTGAAATGAAATCAAATTGAGTAATGATTATTACAGAATAATCAGTTTCAACTAGTGTTAAGAAAGTTCAAATTCTCTTAGAATTTGCAAACTTCTATTACTTCTTTATTGAAAACTACTTCAAAATCACAAAGCTTCTCTTTGATCTTACAAAAATCTCAAATAAGAGAGAGTGAAAGTCACAGTTCACTTAAATAGAAAACACACAATATGTCTTTGACATTTTAAAAGAATACTTCATACAGACTCTTCTATTTATTCATTTTGACTCAAGCTGAGAAAGTCAGATTGAATTTAACATCTCTATAGCAGTAGTGATTATCATTATCTTTTAAAAATAAAATAATGATTAATGATATTCAATTGTATTCTGATCTTACAAACTTCTAAATGCAGAAATATAATATGATACTTATAACAAAAAACTTTTGATAATTTTTATTTTCCTCAAAAATAGATATTATTATCTAAAAGAGAGTCAATATTTAATTCTTGTCTATTCTGATCATGTCAATCTTCAGTATTTTATGATGACTAAGATACTGAATTGATATCAGTCTAGATTCCAAGGGAACTGTTATTAATCTTATTGTATTGTGAGACTCTAAGTGAGCTAGCTACAACTAATAAATATATAGATGCACATGATTCTCAGATAGTCAGAGAATTCTTCAACATAGATGAGTGAAAGCATTATTAATGTAAAACTTTATTTTGCATCACTGTTCAGATAAATAAAACTCAGCTGATAAACTCAGTTATCATGTAGATTATATTAACTCTTTTCATAATGAGATCATACTTTCTATCTTGCAACAGAAGCTTCATCACAGTATCAGAGTTGAGAATTTAACTCTCACAACTTACAACTTTTGTTAACTGAATATAAGTCTACAATTAAGAGCATATACTCTGTATGAAATCTCTTAAAATCAATACTTTAAGTTATGAGTTTCTCTCAAACTCTGTTCTAAGCACAAATTCTCTCTTATCACTATGTCAAATGCTCATTCACAAGCTCACATCATAGTTATTGAAATTACTCAACATGCTGTTCAGATCAGTAGTTAAGAAGTGTATGAGCTGAAATTTTATTGATTAAGCTATATTATAAATTATTATAGATAAACTACACTAAAGACAGTTATCTATCTCAGTCATTCTGATGAAAATTTGTGAAACATCAAAGATAATACTCTAGTATTTGATTTTAGTATTCAGTTTAATCATCTGTCTGTGAACGAAAAACCACGAACAGCCCTCGCCCGATTCCAAACAAATAACAGAGAGTTGATCAGTATTAACTTGTGAAAAGAGTTTTTCTGTTTGAAATACAATTTTTAGAGATATCAAAAATGCTATAAGTATGAGTATATATAATATTTGCAAGATCTTGTGCAGTAATATCTTTTGTGCATGAAATGTATAGAGTATATTTGATTAAAGCATCAACTAAGACAAGAATTACATCATAGATCATGTCTAGTCAGATAATGACTGAAAGATCAGTAATGAAGTTTATTAGTGATAATTTGTCATAAATTAATTAATATTGAGATTGAGTCAAGTTCATCATACTGTTTGTGATAATGCACTTTCATTCTCTGACAAGTATCACAAGTATAGACATGTTTAGTAATATCTCAGATAAGATTATGTCAATAGTACTTACTTTAAACACTCTCAATGAACTGTTTTGTGTCAAAATGACTCTTTTATGAGTTGTCATGATTGATGTAAATTATCTCTTTGATCAGTACTTGTTACAGTGAAATATAGACTCTATTATTTATCTGAAGTAGACTGTTTTTTAAGATGATTCAGAATATGTTACTATTCA
The DNA here is from genome assembly GCF_000150705.2 of Paracoccidioides lutzii. NCBI lineage: Eukaryota > Fungi > Ascomycota > Eurotiomycetes > Onygenales > Ajellomycetaceae > Paracoccidioides > Paracoccidioides lutzii. The sequence goes on along the minus strand of NW_015440947.1, from coordinate 1,141,898 downwards.
AGATGATATTTTTATTTCTTATTTTCTGCTTTTTTGCTATTGCAAAGAACTCTGAGTTCTATGCTTTAATAAAAAGAGAGATGAGAGATTCTAACATATCTGTATATGCTGATTTGAAGACTGTAGCAGTGTTAATTAGTAGTTTAAAAATATCTTAATTTCTAAGATATTTTTTTGAAATTAGATTTCTCTCTCTCAGAGATTTTCTGATCAGCATGTTGAGTAATTTCAATAAGTATGATGTGAGCTTGTGAGTAAGCATCTGATGCAGTGATAAGAGAGAATCTGTACTCAATGTGAGATTTGAGAGAGATTCAGAACTCAGAGTGTTGAGATTAAGAGATTTCACACAAAGTGTGTGCTCTTAATCATAGACTCATGTGCAGTTAATGAGAGTTGTAAATTTTTTGTGAGAGTTAAATTCTTAACTCTGTTTAACACTGTGACAGAGCTTCTGTTGTAAGATAAAAAGTATAATTTCACTGTGAAAAGAGTCAATGTAATCTGCATGATAATTGAGTTCATCAGCTAAGTTTTATTTATCTGAACAGTGATGCAGAATGAAGTTATATACTAATAAAATTTCATTTATATAGACTGACATTGATTCAGTGTTTTAGTTGTCATAAAATACTGAAAATTGACAAAATCAGAATAGACAAGAATTAAGTATTGACTCTCTTTCAGATAATGATGTCAATTTTTAAAATATGTAATAATTTTAAGAAGTTTCTTGTTATAAATATTATATTATATTTCTGCATTTAGAAGTTTGCAAGATCAGAATGCAATTGAGTGTTATTAATTATTATTTTATTTTTGAGAGATAATGACAATCACTGCTGCTGTAGAGATGTCAGATTCAATCTGAGTTTCTCAGCTTGAATGAAAATAAGCAAGTAGAAGAGTCTATGTGAAGTGTTCTTTTAGAGTGTCAAAGATGTGTTGTGCATCTTTTATTCATATGAACTGCAGCTTTTACTTCTTCTTCTTCAGAGTTTTTGTGAGATCAAAGAGAGATATTCTGTGATTTTGAAATAATTTTTGATGAAGCAGTGATAGAAGTTTGCAAATCTCAAGAAAGTCTGAACTTTCTTAATACTAGTTGAGACTGATCATTCTGTAATAATTGCTATTTGATCTGATTCTATTTCAATGCTCTGGGGTCCAACAATGAATCTCAGAAAGAAGGTTTTGTTTTTGACAAACTTGCATTTAGTGTGCTTTGCAAACAGATTCATATGATCTAGGCATTCAAATATCTTTTGTATATGCATTTTATACTTATTCATTGAGTTTGAATAGATAAAAATATTATTTAAATAAATCACACAGCATATATCAAGAAAATCTGCTAGAGTGTAGTTTATACAGACTTGAAAGATGACAGAGATGTTTGTGAGCTCAAAAGACATAACATTATACTCGAAGTGACTGTATTGTTCTTATTACAAAAGATTATCACTTAGAAATTAGCCTATTATAAAGATAGATATATAAATATTAAGTTAGTAAAATAATATCAAAAAATAAGAAAAATAAAATAAAAATAAAATATAAACAATTTCTGCAAAAGAAATGAAATATACTATATTAAAATCAAAGAAAATAATAAAAGTATATATGTAAGAGATAAAAGAAACCATAATAAACTAACATCTAATTGATATTTCTTCATAGTGAAAACTGTTTACATTTAGATTATTCTGCTTCTATTTTGACTTATATAAACTCTTCACTCATCTTTTTATCTTTTATTCTTTTTTTTTTTTTAACAAATTTATCTTTTTGTTCTATAAGAAAGCATTAAAAAATGCATAGAAATAAAATAATATCTATTTTTTTGATAATTTTTTAAAGCATATTTTGAAATGAAAGTCTTATTCAGATTTATAACTTACTTTTGAGAGATAATTTTTGTTTCTTTCAGCAGATCAACAAGAAAATTTACTTCTATTTTAGTATTAAAAGAAAGAGTATATATTTCAACTAATCTGTAAATTATTTTTTGTTTCTTTTTGACATCATTTATTTAATGAGCAAATTATTAAAATATAATCTGAAATTTTTAATTATTTTATAGAAATCACATCTATTTTTAAACTTTTATCATAACTGTTTATTTTTTCAGAGAATTTAAAGGAAGGTATGTTTAGTTTTCAATTAAATTATAGAAGAGAAGATTATTAAGAAAGAATTTCAAATTGACGACTTTGTTTTATATTTGAATATTGACTATTTTCTTATTTTTCTTAAAGCTTTTATATAAATTATTTATCAAAATAAAATGCTTTAATTCTTCTCTTAATTGAATAAAAAGAATTTTTTTAAGTTGATATCTGAGTTTTGAGGTCAGTTTTACTGCACAATCATCATTTTCATTCTCTAAAATAGTTACATGAGCAGATATCCAAGATACTTAGATGAGGTTGAATGTTTTTCAAAAATCGTCTAGCTTAATTTTTTAAAATATTCCCTGAATGAATTTAAGATTTATTTAATTACTTTGAATCTCATATTTTTAGTTGTTTCAATGCTACTTAAATGTCTGAAAATATTTAAATATTTTCTTTCCTAGTGACAAGTTTATTTATTAACTGGCATAAAAAGCTTTTTTATATTAAAAATAGCCCAGTGTCAAAAGACCTTATATTTCTCTTTTAGATTCTAGAAATATAGCTTATACCTAAATTTTCTTAGAGAGTTACTTATTTTGACTTCTATTAATAGAATATATAAAAAAATCTTTAAGATATCTTTTCTATAATTAAATGATCAGATTGACAATTAGTCTAATTTTCAATTTTTAAATTTTAAAACAAAGAATCAAAATCTTTATCTTAATTTTTCTAAAAAAACTTTTCAGATTTAGTGACATGATAAATTATTATAATATGTATACTACTGAATACAGTTAAAGAGCTTTAATGCATTCTAATAGAACAAAAATGTAAATTTATTAAAAGCAGATAAAGTAAAGAAAAATAAAAGATGAAAATGAAGATGAGTAAAGAGTTTTTAATACAAATTAAAGCCAAAAAAATGAAAAAATAAATCAGATGTAAACTGTTTTGATTATGAAAAATTATCAATTAGGCTAGTCTATTTTATTATTTTCTTTTCTTTAAAGACTCATTCAGTAGATCATTTAGTTGATTAACTGCTGCAGCAGTAGTTGACACTTCACTATGTAATATTAAATTTTTCTTCTTTGAGAGTGTAGAGTTATTTAAGTTAGTAATACTGTTAACTAAAAACCTTTCGTTAAAATCATGAGAAACTATACTTTATTCTTGATAAGAAAATGCATCTGTAATTAATATATTTCAAATTGTAGATAAGAAGAAGCTCAAAAATTCTAATCAACATGTATCTTATACTCTGTTAAGTTTTTTATATTATCATAAAGTACTTCGAGTTTTTATGCATCAGGAATCATCTCAATTTTCTCAATATTAGTTAGTAAGCTTCAAGTTTTTATTCTATAAGACAACAAAATGATTATCAGAATTATTATAAATTCTTTAATTGTATTCTGAAGATAATATTTTCTTGAATATGAAAAAATTATAAGACTCTTTTATTATCATACTAGCAATATTAGGTAATATGCTCTATTAATGATATTTTCAAAGAAGATGGTTTTGAGAATTATCTACTAATCAGAGTCAAATATAATTAAGAATAAATGCAGTTAAGAACATTTATTTTAATCTTTCAAAGACTATATATATTATCTCATCATTATATTAAAATATGAAATTTCTTAAGTTTATTTATTATTGATTATTTAAAGTCTGAGAAATTCTTTATGAACTTAATACTGATAGAAGTTAGCGAATTCTAAAAAAAGCTTCAAATTTTATTTAAAGAGCTGGACATTTCTCATTGAAGAATAAAAAGCTATTTTCTTGAAATTTATATTTATATATATTTATTAGCTTTAATAATAAAGTTAAGATAGATAGAGATAGTAATTTTACTTCAAAGTTGCATTGCATTTATCTTATCAGTCTACAGTCTAACTTTTAAAAGTTATATGAATATTTATTGAATATGCTTCTGATATTCTTGCTTCAGACTCATTGAAGATCAGAATATTATTCATGTATTAAAATCATCTCATTAAGGAAGATCTATTATACAGCTCAGTTAATGTATATGTGAAATATATTTGAAGATATTTAAGAGATCGACGAGTCTCAGTTCACTTTATTTCATATCATATAAATACAGTTAATTATTCATCTTCTCTAATTCAAATCTTGTAAAAAGCAGATGAAATATCAAGTTCTATGAATTATTTGACTCTACTGATATTTTCAGGTATTTCATTAATAAGAGAAAGTAAATATTAATTCATCTTAATGGTTCGATTAAGCTTATGATAATTAACACAAAATTATAAGTCTTTTTCTGAATTATTTTATAAAGAGAACTAATACGGCTGCAGAAGAGTTACTAACTCATATTAAGATTTTATCAAGCAGACTGAGTATTTTTTTTAAAAAAAAATAAGGAAATCATCACAGAATATGTATAATGAGCTTCAGAGAAGTTGAAAATCCTTACTTATCATTTTCTTTCTTTATTTACTTGACTTTATGATTTTATACCTGGGTCATGATGTAAGTAGCTTCTTAGCTGCTTCTTCATCAATTAAGTTAATTGACTAGAAAATTTCTTCCGCAGCTTCTTTAAATTTTAAAAACTTAAGATTCTCAAAAGCTCTCTCAGAGGAATGTCAGTCGTGCTAGCAGTGAAGGTATTAATAATTTCTTTTATACTTTCAAAGAGTTAAAAGAAAGTAAGAATTTATAGAAATATATAAAAGCTCTTTGATACTGTTAATATTTTGAAGAAGAAATGTAAATTTTTAGGAAATATATATTGATGATTCTGAGTAAGTACTCATGAAATTATTAAATTTACTTTGTCATCATACATATATTGATATTTAGCTTCATTATAAGGTAAATTTAGATTCTTTAAAGATCATCAAATTCATCAAATTTCAGGATTTATGAAAGAGAATAACTAAAGCTTGTGTTTTTCAATTAGTTAAGAGTTTATCATAAAGTAATGAAGAAGACAATTCTAATATTACTAAGTTATTTGCAATAGCAGATATAAGAATGATATCTTTTAATATCTTTACTTTGAACTTTTAATGATTGCTTGCTTCTTCAGCTTTTATTTATGATTGAAAATGAGAGTACTTCTTTTCTCTAATCTGTAGTATCTCAAATAAATAAGAATTAATCAACTCAGACATAGTAATAGTAACTTAGCTTATATGAAATTGCAAATTCTGGCTGAGAGCTAGTGCTTCACTACATTAGGTAGCAAAATGCTCAGACTGATTGCATCAAATGTAAATAAATATCTTGTACAATTCAATCAGTTGTATATTTTTGAAAAATTTATAAGTATTTAGCACTAACAGTTCATTGAATTGTGTGATCATTGTAAGTGATGAAGTGAATAAATATATTTAATAATGATAATCTTAAGTTGTATAGAATTATGTAAAATCATTAGTCAGTTAATGAAGACTAATGCAATATTCAGTAAGTATATGATGAGTTTCAGACACTCTATACTTTAGTTTAGCAGTTTAAAGTTCAGGCTTTTGTTTAACATATTGAACTTGATAATATTATCTCAACTAATGATTTTCAACTTTTAAAAATATATGATTAAACACTGTTTACAAAAAAAGTTTTCTTTTGTCAGTATCTATTTAGTCAATCTAGTATCTTAACTTAATATATAAAGCTCAGAAAAAGCATATCAAGTTGATAAGAAATTGTTTCAAATCTATCTATAATTCATAAAAACTTCTCAGATATTTTATGACTATTAAGATATCTTTTCAGACTTTTTAACTCTATTTTCTTTTATTAGATAACTTTTATTATTATTATTATTATTATTATTATTATTATTATTATTATTACTGAATTTTTACTGAATTAAGTATGTATAACTGGATTTCCTATAATTTGCTTAAATACTGTATGTGTTATTCTAGGATGAAACTCTATAATTGCATAATCTAACTTGTGTATAGATATCTGATGATTTACAAAATAGTCAAATCCTAGTATAACTAGATAGATGTTATAATCATTGACTGAATATATCTCAATGAGGAAGAATAATAATAATACTAACACTCTTGAGCACTCTGACCTTAATATACACAATGAAGACTCTCAGGCCTTATATACAGGATAAAAGTTCTCAAATCTTGTACAGAGAATGAAGAGAATGAATTCATAATATAATGAATGAGTTGTGCTATTAAATATAGCCCTAGCACTTTCTAATAGATCAAAATGGCAAATTCATTAAAAAAAACATAAAGAGAAACAAAAACAAAAGATGAGAATGAGCGAAAAGTTTTTATAAGTCAGAGTGAAAGAAGAATAATTTGAGAGTAGACTGTTTTGGTGACAATAGATTAATCAATAGGACATTACCAATGCTTATTAAAATTATGATGGGTTAATATCTAACTTCATAATCTAAAATATTTACACTTAATCTCATTATTATAAAACTATTCTTCAACTGCTCTGATTTACATAAACCTCATTATTTTTTTTCTTATAGATTTATTCTTTATTCTATACAACATGCCAAAGCTGTATTTAGTAGTATCCTTCTTATAAATGTAGACTATTAACTTTATTATTTAAATAAAAACTTAACAGTAAAATTTTTTTCTAGAAATAAAAGTTTTAGAATCTTTAGATATATATAATTGAAGAAGATATTTTCAATACTGATGAGAAACCTATATAATATAATATAATAGATAATAAGGTTTAGAGTTTAATAGTAGCTATAGCAAGAATAATAAATTTATATAAATATTTTTTGGAATTTGAAAAATTGTTCAAATCTATATCTAGTTTTTCAATTTCTATATCTACAATTCAAATATGAGAGTATTATAACTAGTGCACAGCTGAAACAGCTGACTTTGCTTTTCATAAGAAAGAGAGATAAAGAAGTGTCAGATAGTGATTCTGACACTGAATTCACTAAATTTCCTAATGAGATAGTCTGTATAGATCTTGTGAATTTGAATTTGACTGTATTTGCTTTGTGCTAGTGTTTGAACAACTGCTTTAATGCCTTCTCTGCAGACTTTCACTTTCTAGATTCAGTCACTTCACATTTTTTAATCTCTGTAATCTTCTGAGAAGCTTTTCAGACTACTTTGTGCTCAGTATTCTTAATAGGTTTTTGATCTCACTGAATAACTTGTTGTAGATAAAGTTCTTTTTTTTTACACAGTTTTTGTAGTTTTTTCACTCTCTAGATCAGTCACACTCTCAAGCCACTGTGACCTTACTAGGTCAATAGAATAGAGCCTGCTCAGGTATATCTCTATCAAATAGCTTAAGAGACTTGCCTCACTTCTGCCACTGTAGCTCTATGAAATGAGTAAGTCAAGCTGCTAAGTTTGATTTGCAAAAGCTCATTCTCAAGAACAAACTTCTCGTCAGCATGAATGATTTAAATGTTCAATACCAGCATTTAATAATGATTGCTATGCGTGAACTTGTTTAACAACTTTGCAAATTCATAGACAGTAGGTGTAGCAGACTGAATAGTGTCAGAAGAGATAATTGATCGATCATTTAGTAAATATCTTAATCATCTGCTTAGAGTTGAGTGAATGAACGTTCATAGCTTCAAATCCTGCTTGTATATTTGCAGGTGTAAGAAATGTATTCCAAGTTGCATAAAAGAGTCTTCAAAAATCATGTTTAGTGATGTGCAAATAGTCAAATTGTTAACATAGCAGTGAATTTAATTCCTCCACATAGGCCTTTGCAAGTGGTGCAAATACCCTGACATCTAGTGATTGCAGACAGTGAGTTGAATGTGGTGAAAGCACTGCAAGTAGTATATGATTCTTATCTGCATAGTTTACAAATTTCATATTGATATGAGAAGAATGATTATTTAATATAAGCAAGCACCAGCCATAGCTACTCTTCTTTATATATAAATCAAATATTTTTTTCAATTACTCTAAACTATAGTCATCACTACTTCAGTTATTTGATGATATACTGATATACCCATTGATCTTCAGATTAAAATTTATTAAATCAGATATCCTGAATGTCATTTCTTTTATGAAGAGACTTTTGAAATCATTTGCATAGATGACTGCAACTAAGATGATTAATTCTCAATTTTCATCTTAAATTACTATAATACACTTATTTTTTCAGGGATTCAATCGAAACAACACACTTAGTAGCATATTCAAGCTCAATTAGAAATATTTTCTTATCACAGTTGTAATTATCTGAGGGTTTAAGGTTGTATTTTGTGATAAGATAATTTAACTAGAAATAGAGTCATTTCATTAGCAGTGTGCAAATCTGACACAAAAAGACAGTAAATATTTGATCAATCTGCTTGAAATAGTCTTCAGAGTAGTTAGAATTTGTGCAATTCATCACTTTGATCAATTGTGCACAAATAGATTCTTTTCAGCTTGTTCTTGTGATGCTAACAAAATTAATTCACTCAATGCTCTTCAACAGATTCTTTTAGTGAATTCAGTCATCAAATTTCACACTATTTGAGGTCATAACCTGCTAGATGATTTATACGCTAAATAAGTGTTTTTTCTTGCGAGTTGATTAATTTTTTGTGATATTTTGATGTTGCTTCAGATTCACAGATCTGCTCATCTTTATGCTGCTGTGTCAAAGTAGTCAGTCGGACTGATTTTTATATTTCAAAGTATTTTGCTTATAATTAAGAAATTCTTTTGATCTTAAATCTTCCATTGCAAGGTGAATTGAAGCTTTATTGACCATGATGTTGAGGTTTGAAGTTAAAAATATCGGATGGAATTTACAAAATTGTTGAGTGGTGAAAATCATAGAATGATCAATCACATTACAGGTTAGCTAATGATAATAATAGATTTAAGAATTATCAAAAAATATAGAAGTATCAAATATATCATCCTTTTAAATCAAGCTTTTGTCTAATAGAAAGAAAGTAATAAAAGTTATTTTGATAGAATAACTATAAACTTTTTATTATATAAATCTTTTTAAATGAAATTCTTTTTCTTTTATTTTTTAAGTGATCTTCAGAGAAAGACGTCTACAACAGCTTCAATATTTATCTAACATTAAATTAAAATACTAATTAATAATAATCATAATATTTTTGCAGATGTGTGAAGCAATTTGCTGCAAAGATAATTACTATTGTCTCATCAGATATATCTGATATACTTTGAGATTAATAGTGATTTGATGAAAAACTTTTCATAATTCTCATGTGAATAAGATTAAAGAGTAATAATTATAATTACAGATAAAGTAACAAATATTTTACAATATCTTAAAAAAGATTGAGTAATTATTAAAAAGAGTTATTCACGTGTTGATCTGAGTGCTTTACTATATAAAAAGATTTATATCTACAGAACAATTAATGATATAATCAATGATCACTCACTCACTATATTTTTCATTTCTGAGATTCTTTCTTCATATCATGATCATTCGAAGTCTTTGAATTTGGTAAAAAGACTTTGCATGTCTGAGGAGCAGCAAGATCAGAAATTGATAACTCTAAGAGAAGAATTGAATTCTAGCTTGAAAGCTTGAAAATCAGCAAGCAGCAGCAAGATATTCAGACTATTTTGAACGCTCAACCTCTGTATAGCGAATTCATCTATAAAATAAATTGAATAAACTTCTAAGGTTAAATCATTACAGCGAGGGTTTACTGTAGAATACTATAATTAATAACTTCTACTAAATAATATTTTATAATTTATTTTTTAAAATAATAAGTAATCAATGTTGAACTTTACATACCTGTTAAAGTTGTTAAATACATATACATATAAATATATCTATAAGAGATCTTATCTAACTACACAACTCTGTGAATTCTGAGCTGTATCAATGAAAAAAAAATAATAGAATACATAAGTTTTATATTGAATGAATTATTAATTAAATTCATGATATATTTTAAACTTCTACATGTATCAAAAATTTCTGCATTTTAAATTTATCTATTTGTCTATCTGATAAGTAAGTAGTCTATTTATTTTTTTTAACTTTATTATAGAGTAGTCATCAAAATATGTTTATAGAATATGTAATTTAAACTGGTAATTATTAAATACAATTATTCTCACTCAGATTATCAATATGTATATTCTAAGTTTTATATAATTATTATTGCTTCCTACAACTTCTTCTGATCAAGATCAAAAAAAACTATAGAGGCTTAAAATCTTCAAAGTGTTAAATAAATGATTTATGTTTTTTGTGTTCAGAGTAGTTTTGTCATCTTTTGAACTGCTGCAAAATAATAATAAATAAATTAAAGCTTTTAATCTAAAGCTTTATTTGTTATTAAAGCAGGTTATCGTAACATAAATTACTGCTCTATATATTATTTTGAATTTTTCTACATATTTAAACCTTTTTTGATACACAAAATAATAATCTATTTATTCTTAGAGCTCTATTGTATAATATAAGAATCGAATATGTTGCAGATGTTTCATATAAGTATCTGCACCACAACTATAATTTTTTTCTTATTTAGTAGATATTTTAACAAGTTTAATAAAAAAAAGGTCTTGTAGGCCTTAATCTTTCTCTTTGTAGTACAGAATAAGAGATAATTATTAACAATTGATAATTCTCTATTGAAGACTGAATTGATGTTTAATGTTTCAGAGAAAATAATAACTGCAAATTATTTTCAAATGCAATTAAAAATCAAAAATCAATGTTATATATAATATTATTTTAATTGATATCATTGAGTGACTTTTACGCTTCTTTCTACATTAGCTTTGATAGAAATGACAACATATTTTTCTTTTATTATTTTTATATTTCGGTTGTACTTTTTACTACTATCTTATATAGACTATTTATAATTTTGAATCTCAATTGAATTGAACTACTAAAGACAATATAGAAAGAAAGCCGTTTTGAGCAGCTACTATAGTAAGATATTATTGTTTAAATAAGATAAATTATTAATACAATATAGCCACTAACTCTATGTAAATGATTGATTATCTATATACTTGAATATTTACGTTTTTAAATAAGCTTTCTGAAAATGTATCAGTTGCTTTTAATGATAATTTTATACGAACTATGTGAGTTATTTCATATAATAACTATTCTGAAGTTATTATAGTCTGTCTTCAAAAGTCATATATCTAACTCTGGCTTACTTTACAATTTCATGTTTTTTTTAGAATATAATAGTACAAAGAGAGATATAATATAAGAAAATTATCAAATATTTAATGTATTAAACAACCAACATACTTAAATATTAAAGATATAGTTATTTATTAGGATAAACTGCATATGAAATGCTCAATAGTCTCAAAGTCTCTATAGTTATGATGAAGCTTGCTGATAAGATATAACTTCAATGTGATCTTCAACTTGTATATTAAGACTTAAACACACTCGTGACCTTTCTGTAAATATAGTATTTGTATTCATACTAGATTAGCATGTTTTCATTATCTTTTTCTTCATTTTTTGTTCATTGTCTGATTTTTGAATTTTGATTTCTTGATGAAGAGGATTTATATTCATTTTCATTTATCTTTCAGCCTTCTCAAGATATTTAAGATCAGATATTAAGCTGCTAGATAGCTATCTCTTTTATTAATTAATAACTTTTCTGAAAGCGTAAATCTTATGATCATGCTGATAAGTAGTTTGAAATGCTAAAAATAGTAAGCTCTTAGTATTAACTAAAAATGATAGCAATAATGCCAATATACATAGTTGAAAGATGAATTTTGACAGAACTCTTTCTATATTTAATGATCTAGGCTCTGCTTCAGCAATGCATTATAGGTAGAATCTCTTCAGTAAAACCTCGACATGTAAATGAATAAAAGATAAATAATTAACATTATTAGTGTAATTATTTCCGCATTCATTATTTCTTTAGCCAGCTTTTAATTGTCAATTTTTTTTAATGGTATAAAACTAATAACAAATATATCTTTATAATCATTATGATAAATAATAAATATTATAAAGCTTGTCATTTTATCATTTTATCATGTTTCTTAAACATTATAAGAAGTTCTTTATTATATAAATCTTCTCTGCATGTTCATATAAAAAAATGCTATGTTGATTTATAAGAGAAAAGTTGTTTTACTGTCACTGCAGAATAGCTATTAGTATAGTCATCTGCAAATTTACCATCACAGATTTCAACTGAGATTGAAATTGACATTGTTGTAAATAGAATTATTAATTTTTCTCATTTATTAACTGCAAGATTTAAGTATCTGATTAGCTAGAGTTGTTGCAATTGTAGTTACTGTTATCAGTTACTAAATCTTGAGTTAATCAATTTTAAATATTTATTATGTATTTAATTGCAAGATATTAGTGAGAGAATGAGATTGAATGAATGAATATACTGTCAGTTCATCAAAATATCTCTGATATTTTCAGAATACTATAATAATAATACAGTAAAACTATTATTATTCAAGAAATCTTCACTAGATCTGCATGGTTTATTTAGAAACATTTCATCTATAATCAAGAAATCATAAAAAATTTATTTATAATTATAACTTAGAACTATTTCATATTTGTAAACTGCAAATATAATCATTGTTTAGAGAATCTACTATTAATTTTTTTTTTTCTTCCAGATTCAAGATAAATTTTATCATCTATATAATTTTCTGTAGTCTGAAAAAAATAAAATAAAATCATTAGAATATATGATTGAACTTAATCAAGATATTTAAAATGATTGTGATATCACAATTGAATATTTTTTTTATTGAAGTTCTATATAATATTCTGCAGTCAGTTGGTTTTTTTTCTTTTGTTCTCCTTCAGATGCTGATTTATTTATATTTTATAGTTCAATTGATTAAATGTCAACTTACAACTAAAGTAAGTAAATATTAAAAATGTGAGAACTTGTTAACATTCTCTGAGATAGCTATTTATAATTCAAGTTTTCTTAGTGTTGTCATGAATACATATAACTTTGTTCAATTGTCTTGATTCTGTGCATCTTAAAAGTTCAGATATAAAATATGTCAGCAGCTGCATATATTTTATATTATCTATTGTATTACATTCTTCTTTTTCATCTAGTGATCATAATTGGCACACTCATATGACAGTTAAATTAATAACAACTTATTAGTAAAATGAGAATAAAGATGATATTGATAATATCAATGAAAATCATGAGAATTACAAGAGACATCATCTCACTTTGTGTAACTATCTTGCTTATTGTCTCTTTTAGTTTGATGAATTCTACAGTCTATCATTCAATACTATACAATTATTATAACAGTTGTTACTTGATAAATATATAACAGTATGAGCAGAGATTTTTGTAAATTTATAGTAATCAAGACATTAAGATAAATATAAGAAAATGAAAATTGCTGTGATAAAATGAAGATTCTGAGTGGTTTGAAATTCTTTTTATATTACTGTTTTATCATTAATATATATTGCAGAAAAATAATCTAACTACTTTTTGATAGCTGCAACGCTTCATTTTCCCTTCACTACAGCTATATGAATATGATATGACTGAAAAACAATACTGTATATTCGGATGTTCTATTGAGATGCTGCAGTTGTTAGCAAGCTGATATTAACTATATTTATCATATGATCAATGCTATATCAGGTCTTTACTAATGTAGTGAGCAAAGCATGCTTGTATGAAGAAAGAAATAATCTTATTTTCTTTAAACTTCTTTAATAAAAACTTGATTAAATTTAATTTAATATGAGATAATTATTATTATTGTTTAACATAAGAAGAATATTATTTCTAGTTTTGCATGAATCTGCTGCTGAAGTAAAATTTTTAAGCAAAGTTATTTTAAATAATTATTTATAGTTCAGTCATTAGAATTAATATTTTAAATATTTGACTAATTTTTACAGTTTGTTAAATCAATGTTTTTTCAAATTCCTTATTTTTTTTAAAAAGTAATGATGAAGAAATCAGAATTTACTCCTAATTATATGATGATATTTATAACTTATAATATATGATTTTTCACCTTCAAACTATTACTCTTCTAAGTTATTTAATATTAGCATAAATTGGTTTTCTTGACAATTTGTAAACTCAAAATTAATATAAAATAGTGAAAATAAAAAATATTTCAATAAGTAAAAACTACAGAAAATAAATGATTTTAAAAGAGAAAGAAGAAAATATAAAAAAAATATTAAAAAAAGAAGAAAAATAATATAAAAAAATTTAATAAGAGTTTTAATATAATATAGCAATCTCAGATATATTTGAATTCTTTAAATATAGTTATTTTTTTCTAATTTAATAATTAAACTTTAGTAATGCAATTGATCACTGAGTGAATAAGAACACTGAGTGAATAGCTTCTCATCTCAAACTCAGTTAAATTGTGATTAAGCAATCATCAGACTAGAATTTCTCATATAATTTATATAAATCTATAAATTGTTTTCAGGTCTATTGACAGATTCTAGCAGTATGATCAACTATATTACATTTGCTGCAGTGTGGTGGAGCTTACTTTCTAGATGACTGATTCAAATTCTTTATTCTCTCTTGTATAGTTTGATCAATTACTTGAGCTCTAGCTATTTCTTTCTCATCTGTTAAAGCTGAAGTTTAATCTGAGCTATAAATATACAAGTTTGCTTCTTCTATATTTTTGCTTCTCAACTGCAGCTCTCAGCTTCTTATTTTTCTTTGCTAATATAGCAGCACTATGCATAGCCAGCTGACATCTCTTAATCAACTGATTAAAAACTTGATTTCCTGACTGCTAAAGCACTGGTCTGTCATGTTTCTCAGACTGGTCATTATCTTGACTGTTGATATAATCTTCATTTGAATGTCAGTTTCATCAAAATTGTAGATATTCTCTCACAATGTCATATCTCTCTATCATATTCCTCATCTGTTGAAATCACTCTTGTATGATCTTAGAATCTTCATATAAAGTTAATTATAGTTGTATTTGTGTGAGAATCTAGTCTTAGTTTCTTATGATGTATAATAAATCTTGAACTCATTTTTCTTTCGCACCAGATTCAACTCAGGTAGAATGTAGTAGTATATTCATGATATTTAATGCTTTTTCCATTTGGAAAGCCTGGCGCCTCTCATTCATGATTATAGTATTCATTGAACAAAAGATTCTTCTTCTGTAGAAGTCAGTTTTGAACAGTTTAATTGCACATTCACTTGAAAAGCTCAACTGACTAGTCTATAGACTAGAGTGGAATAAAAAACATTAAATGATTTAGCAGCAGTATATTTGCATGAGATTTGTTCTGTTGGGCATGACCGCCCGGTAACAGCACCACCTCACATGATGTACGCGTATATTGGTTAGCTGGTCAGTCCTCCCACCAATGGAAAACCAACCATCCAACCATCCCACATGTTCAGTTTTATAGACATTAATGATTAATAAGAGTCTTCTTTCTTATTTAGAAACTTGATCTTTTGATATGTGAGACATATTGAATGATTTGATGAATGTGAGTGATTAAAGATAAGAAGCTATCTGCTTGATGTCATTATTTGCTCAATGACTGATGATTATATTAGTTATTTCAATTTCAGTTATAAAGCTAATTAAAAGCTTTTTCTCTCTCAATAAATATATTTGAAAAAATAACTATTTAAAATAAATTATATTTTTCAGAAGGTTAACTTTCACATTCTTTTGATAAAGATTGAGATCATTTGAATTTGAAATTCATTCTCTAGATACAATTTTTGTTTTCTCTATATAAAGTCAATTAAAAACTTTCTAACTCAGTATTAAAAAGAAAAGGTATCTTCAATTGACTAATAGAGTACTTTTCTTTGAGTTTCTTTTGAACATTTTTATATTTAAAAGAGCAGTTCATTAAAACTTGATCTGAACATTCAACTAGATGATAGAAATCACATTTAGCTGAATTTGCAGAATCTTTAAATTTTTCATATAAGATTTAAAGTAATCATATTTAATTTTCAATTGCAATATAGAAGAAAAGGTTTTTTTTTTACACTTTACTGATGATATTTTTTTAAATCAATTCATGTTTTACTTGATCACTCTAAATCTCATGTTTTAAAGTTTTTTTTTAATACTACAAATTTGACTATCTGAGAATATTCTAATATCTTTGATATTAGACTCTTGAGTGATGGATAATCTTATTAGTTAATGTAAGCGTCTATTGAATTTCAAATAACTTAGCATTAAAAAAAAACTCACATCTCATTTTTAAATTTCAGAAATATTATTTATATTCAAAGTTCAATTTAAAGTATAATAGAGCTAAATTGGCTTCTAAATATTTTTTGTTTATTTTTTAAATCATCTGAGTATAACAGTAATGAATCTTTCTTATTAATTTTTTGTAGCTTTTGAATATAAGCAGTTTTTTCATCTTTCTTAGAGAATTCACTAATAAATCTATCAATTAATGAACCTAGTTTGTATTTTCAAGAATACAGCTCATTATGATTTATATCCTCTACATTTAAGGTTAATAATTGATCTTTTATCATTTCACTTATTATAAAGTTGAGAAGAAAATATGTTTTTGAAGTTTTCAGTGAATTCATTTTAATCTAATTTTTTTATTGTTCAAATCTTTTTCTGATATATCTGATGAAGTTTATATTTTTCAGAAACTCTGAATTGAATATTCAGATTTGCGTATTTATTCATATAGATTTTATCAAAAGTGAATAACCTTTTCATCAAATTTCAAATGTAAAATCAGACACAGAAGAAGCTGCACAGGCTATACATAATTACCTCATAGCTTAAAAATAGTTATAATTCTCTTTTTAGTGTTAGAGAGTTGGACTATATTATTTAATTTCTTTCTTCCAGAGTAATTCTTTTTTTTTTTTTTTTTTTTTTTTTTTTTTTTTGAACATGAACTTTAACATTAAGCGTTCAATCTAATCAAACACCAAGTCATTTCATATAATTATTTGAGTTTTATAACTTTATCTTGAAGAGTAATAGTTCTTTCTATCTTCATGTCAACTAAATTATTATTTTCTTTTCAATGATTTATTTCTTTTGCGGCTTTTTCTATATTTTTTTTACAATTCTTTTGAGTAGATTTAGAACTGATGATAAGATCTATATCATAATATAGATGAGAACTTCTTACTATATATATACTTTTACTTTTGAATAAGTTAAGCTGTCTGTATATATAGCAAATAAAATAAATAAGATTGAAGATTCCTAGGTCTATTTCAATTTTAATCTTCTTCTGTTTTACTGCATCAAAGAGATGTTGGATACTTCTTTTAGTCTTAAAACAGATGACTCATTATAGACTTTAATAATTTCAAATTTTGAAGAATAGAGATCATTTTATTTCTTGAAACATGATCAAAAGCATTTTTTATATCAATCAAAGCAGCAGTAGATACTAAGCCATCATTTTTAGCTATTTGAATATCATGAATCACAAATAGAACTGCATTCATCCATAGTTGAATTCTGTTTTCTACTTTCCATCTGATCATTGGATAATAAATCAGTGATAGTAGCTAGAAAAAAGAGTTTAGAGCTAATTATTTTTTCTACAATTTTTCTCAAACAACTGAGTTCAACAGAGATATAACTTTATAGAATTTAAGAACAGAGAGTTTTTATTAGATTTTGTCAGAACAACTTCTGTAGTCTTTTCTCAGCAAACTGAATAATATTCACATTTTCTTAAAGAGAAAAATAATGTAAAAAGTTCTTTTAACTCAGAATTTACTTTTTGTATTATTAAATGATTTATAGAATCAAATCCAGCAGCTTTTTCAGTTTTACCAGTAAAAATCACTGTTTCTAGGCATCTTTATAGACTATTATCACATTAGTTTGTTATCATGATTTTCATTTATAAGTATATCCTTCAGACTCTAACAGTTTTGAAAATAGAATATTCATAAATGCTTGATAGTTTTCTTGAAAAGTATTAGCAATATGTTTATCATTCTGAAAAATCATATTTTAAATGTAAGAAGGCTTGCTACATTCTTCTAGATTTAGTGTAGTTGAAACTTTAAAAAATATTCTTATTTCAGCATTTTCAATGAAGTCATTTCAGCATTTGATTGATCAATCCTTGTTTTTTTGGTACTAGAAAGTAATTATTTTTAATATCTTTACAATATATTTATAGATATTAAATTGTCTTCAATTTTTCTAGCTCTAGCTAGTTCATTGTGTTTTTTAGTTAAATTCTCAGATCATCATAGCCTAAAGGAATCGGATTGATACTTTTTAAAAGAACATTACCTCTGATACTTGATAGTATAATATCAGTTATTAAGACTGTTTTTATCTTCTAGCATAGATTCAGATAACTCAGTGGTAAAATTTCATAAAGCATCTCTTGATTCTTCTCTTTTAATATTTCTTTATTATCTAAATTGTATATATAAATTGAATAATTTCAATGATCTAAATCTTGAGACTTCTTTTGAATTAATGAATCAGTTTAAGTCTTTTTTTATACAGTTCCTTGAATATAAAGATTAGATCTATTATTGATTTTTGAAACATATTTTATTTATAATATATTTCTTTCAAAGGGTCTGAAAGGGTCTGATTTATTAAGTCAAATCCTTTTGAAATCACTCAATTCACTAATTTATCTGCTCTTATAGACCTAGTGAGTGCATTCATCATTTCATCATGAATGTTGAGCATTATTATTTTCACTTATTATAAATCTTTTCAAAAATCTACTAAAAATCTAGAAGTCTATTCACTATTCGCCTATTATTTCCTTCTTAAAGAGACATTTTATTATAAATATTAATTAGCTGAACAGATTCAAGCTGATTAAATTTACCTATAATATCTTCTATCAATGTCAGAATCAAACACCAATTTATATCTCAAATTAAATAATAAATCTTGAGCTTCTTCTAGTATATAATTACTCTAGATTTGGCTGTAGTTTTTTCTGATTGAAAACAATAATAGCTTGAATGTGAATTTTGATATAACTCAGTGTCTAAAATTCCCTCTTGTATAAGAATTAAATCAAAATATGAGAAGAGGCTATATTCAAACAAGAATGAATTTCTAGTGTTTCTTCATTTTGTAGAAAAGTAATTTAGAAAGAATAATTTTGCTTTTTTGAGCAAAATTTTTTTTGATATTAAACAACATGTAAAGAGAATGAATGTGTAAAGCAAGTTTTTCTCTTTCTGCTGGTGATCCCTTCACTATGATTAGTGATTTTAATAGCTTTCATAGAGATCAGATTTTGAGATGTAAGATCAGTTATTCCTGTAAAAGTAGTGAAATTAACAATCTACTTTGTTTTAACTAAAGATTTGTTTTCTGAAGATCTCTTCACTTGGGAATTTCTTCTTTTTATTTTGCTTCTAGATAAAATTTTGATTTTTCTGATTGATAGATGATAAATCTCTTGAGTTTTCTCTTGAGACTTCATTTCTTTTATCTTTTGAATAAAAGAAGCAAATTTGAACTGAAGACATATATATAACTTTCTTTTCAATTTCTGTATTTAAAAGTGATATGAGAGAATTACTTACTCTCTCAACTTTGTGAATTAGATAAGAATGATCTTTTTTTTATGCTGTGATTTTTTATATATATCTCACAAGCTATAGAACATTCACATGCTTCTATGAAATGTTCTCATTTTTGACATCTTTTGCATTGAATATTGGCTTTCATTATAGATCTATAATCAAATATATTTAAAAAGGTTGTAGAAACTAATCAGCTATGAAAAGAGATGAAGATTTTATCTGTTCTGAAGAGTCTGTTATAATTATAACTTAGTCTACTTATTTATTTCTTTTATCTGAAGTTTGATTTACTGAGTCAAATAGAATTAATTACTTTTCAATTTAATGGAGAGATTATACTCTCTATTTTCTTTTTTAAGCATCATGCCTTCCTCAGTGTTAAAAATATTACTGAAAATGTTGCGAATGACAGATTTTTCTCATTTTTTATTGTTCTCCAGCTTGATTTCTGTTTGTAGTTTTTTTTTTCAAGTAGAGATCTTCATTCATTTTCTTTTTGAATGAGAAACTTGAATTCAGACAACGTGATAACCACTACTGAGATTTTCATAAAGAAGATATTGATACTAAAAATTATCTTTTTATTCAATTTGCTAAAAGAAGACATTGATTCAACTCATTTCTTAGTTTAAAATGAATTTTGAGCTCTGAAGTAGACATAATGCTTCTCTACTTAAGAGCTTTCTTTTAATATTAATTATTTCATGAATTTTTTATCTATTTGATTTTTCAAATTAAATGCTCTATATTATAAAACTCTTTAGCTTGATTTGTCAATTTGTCTTTTTTATTTCTTTTCTTTATCTTTCTCATTCAAAGAGTTTTTTGATGAGTCTTTCTCTGTTTCAGAGATATGAGAAGTTTTTTCCCATGTTTCAAGATCTTTTAAATACTATAACAGGTAAGGTTATCACTCAAGAATCTAATGTTAAAAATATTTGAATTTTCTCAGATAGAAATCAGCTTTAAAAAGACTTCAAAGGTATGAAATTCAAAGGATTAAATAAATCTTGATTTGATTCAAAAAGAAGTAAAAAGAATTAAGTTAAAAGATAAGAATATTCAATTTATTTATCTTGACTATCAGCGTATCTTTATATAATATTCTAAAAATGAAAAAGAAGAGTTAGCAGTCAAAAATAATACTGAAATTCAAAAATTAATATAAAGAAATAGCTATCTCTTGATCATATATTTAAAAAAACATTAAATGAACAAACCTTTAAAAAAAAGAAAACAAAAATAGTCAATATGATTGTGATATATGAAATGAAATCAAAATGAAAGTTCTTATCCATAAAAATGCAAGAAGAAAATCTTTTCTTCTATAATACAATTGAAGCTTAGACATAGGTACTTTAAATCTTATATAAAAAGAATTAAAGACTCTACAAGCTCAAACAGATATGCAATTTATGACTTATTTGAAATTTCAGATCATATTTTAATTAACTGCTCATTAAATAATGATGCTCAATGACATGACTTTAGTCTAGAGTCAAAATGATAACAAGACAAAGCTTCAATTCATCTGTCTAACTAGGTAGCCTGCAATGAGAATACTAAACTGATGATTAGATAGAATGTGAAATGAAAGAGCATCTGAATATGAAAAGATTGATGATCACAGTGAATCAATTCTTTTAAGTAAAAGTGAATTAATTTTAATTCATATTACAAGCAACTATATATTTTGTAACATTACTCTCTGATTTAACAAATGTTTACTCTCAAGCAGCTGTGTTAGAAGCAGGAAAAAAGCAGACAAAATGAAAATTCATCAAGCTTATTAGTAGATTAATCATCTTAATCATCATTCATCAGATTTTTATAAATTTTCTTTCACATTTCACTAACACAGAGTTGTCATCAGATTCGTATCTAGAGGCTGTGATTCACTTGACAGTTTGACAGTAATAAAGCTTAGAAGAGTATGAATGAAAATATCAGCTTTCAACTCAATGATTATTAAATTCACAACATATACAACAGCGTTCTTGACAATATTTCTCTCATTGAGAAGATGAAATTGATGAAGCTTGTGATGAAGAATTATTTGAAAAGTTAAGATATTAAGTTGAATCTGATTTAAATTCATGGAATCAAGTTGCTAAATTTCAGAATTTAACCAGTGAACTTTTCAGAGTCTGACAGCGAGAGTTTTGAATAGAATTGAAATTAAAAGCCGTTTAGAGCAATCTGTAAAGATTATCATTCAGTCTGAAGCTGTTGATTTTAACTGTGAAGCTTCTGAATAGCACTTTTAAATTTCTGATGAAAGGCAGTAAGAGAAGCTTTCATGATGAAGATAAAAATAATTAAAAATAAATTAAAAAAATAATAAAGATTTCTGAGCATTCAGTGTCATGACTTTAATCTAAATACAGATAAACAGATGTTTTATTGTCAACTAGATAAGCTATTTTGACAAAATACTATAATGATTTCTAAAAGATGAGTTCAGGAAAGACTCTGTTTACATATCTCTTTTCTTAGTGCAGTTGCTTCTTTTCTTAGCATGATTGCCAGACAGTTCTCATGTTTACAGAGTATTATTTACAGAGTAATTATGAGATTAGTTGCTATGCCATTGCTAGACAGTTGCAATTATTTTTTTCAGCTTAGTGAGTTTATATTGTCAAGAAGTCTGAACAGAGCCTGTTCTACACTGTCATATTACCTTCTTCTTTGAAGTTCAGACATGCTTTCATTTATATCAGTAGATTATTATCTGCTTCATCTGCTAGATAGTCTTTTTTTTTTTTTTTTTTTTTTTTTTTTTTTTTTTTTTTTTCAAGTCTTCAGTCATTTATTTTAATTGCTTTGAAGGTACTGCTTTCATTGAATTTGTAGCATGAAATTCTCAAATTGAATGCAGTGATTTCTTTAGATTTTACATAAAACATTATGTTGAATCATCATCAAATTTTAGCCACTTTATCTGATATTGAAGCTTCTCACAGAAGATACAACTTGCTAGAACATTCTCAATCTTTCACTTATTTTCATCTTGTATTTTAATTGATTTCAATATCTCATTTAGTTGTTCTGATAGATAGTCATTCACAGCTTTCTGTAACTTATCAGAGAAGAATATTAGATGAATCTTCATATTGTTCAGTAGTCTTAGTCTATAGTTGTTGTCAACTTTCTCAATAATATCAAAGAAGTTCTCATTTTACTTTACAAGCTTTCTGCTGAGATGTTAAATTCTATAGTTCTTGTTACAGCGTAGCTGCTTGTATATGAATTAAGATTAATCTGTTCTGCTATACTCTAAAAATTGATTCATTTTAATTCTCAACCATCTATAAGAGGTTGAACCCCTAGATTTGCCCTGGCTGGCTGACTCAGCCTAGCCATTATTTGCATGTGCGCATGTGATCATGCTACGCGAGCTTGCTTAAGCTCAAGTTCTCATCTCATTCTTTTCTTCCCTTTCTCAAGCAATTCATCCTTGTTATATAGAAGGACTAGCCTCTAATTCTTAGAGCTTAATCCTTTACATTATGAATTGCTTCACTCCTTTCATTGATAGGTCACTGGGAGCCTTAATTCTGTATCATGAAGCTCAGCAAATATGCTGACATATGATAGACTATTGGAAGCCTTAAATCCTGCATCATGAAGTTCAGTGATAGCACTGGTATATGAATAGACTGAGTTAGCAACTGTGCTAACAAATGAATGAGCAACATTGAAAATATCTGGCTGAATGAAATAAAGTAGCAGACTTGTACAACAAATGAATCAACATGAAGCAATGAGCAAGGACACTCTCAGCAGCTTTGAACAACAATGGATAATCTTTCTCCAACAGCAGAAACAGGTCCAGTGTGAGAACATAGATTTAATAGCAGCTCAGCAAGCTGAAATAGCTAATCTATGACAAGCTTTAAACACTCTGACATCAACTCTCTCTCAATTGAATCTGCAAATCATTCATTGCAGTCAGAAGATCAAAGATCAAGCTATCAGACTGCAAGAAGTATGATGATTCTAATCTGAAGCACTACCCTCAGTGAGAGCTAAAGCTTCAATCAAAACTTAAGGTCAATGGAAAAGCTTTAGGTAATAATGAGAAATGTGCTTGATATGTGTACTCAAGACTGAAAGAAATAGCAGTAGCTCAAGTCTACCCCTGAGTTGAGAATAATAATAACAAGATCAACTTCACAGTAGAGAGCTTACTGAAGTAGACATGCATGCTCTTTAGTGATTCTGCATGACAGAAAAAGACTATGCAAAAGCTCAACAATCTATAACAGAGTAGAAGAGCTCTCTTTGACTTTCTGTCTGAATTTAATCAACTACTGCTAGAAGCTGGTGATCATGAATGAGATGATCACATTAAAAAGAGGTATTTGAAATCTGCTCTAAGCATGGAGCTGAGGGAAGGCATGATGGGTGTAAGGAAACTGCCTCTCTACAAGAATTACTGCAAGGAGCTTAGATTAGTTGATCATCAACTCTCTGAGCTTAAGACTTTAAAGCAGTGATCTAAACATCATGAGGACAGATCTTCTTCAGATCATACAACATCTAATTCACACTCTCTACTTCATCATACTGTTCTTGACTGATGAAATCAGTCTCAAGCTTTCACTGATGATCTGATGAATCTCTCTTCTGATGCTGTGACCTCAAGTGCCCACTACATCAAATTGATAAATTAGACAGAGGTTAATTGATGAAGAGAGCAAGGCCTGTGCCTGAGATGTGAAGCTGAAGGTCATATGATTAAGAGCTACTCATTCAAATCTCTCAGATACTCTGCCACCCCCATGATAGCTAAGGTGATTTCCAAGCTGGTACTGAACAATGATGATGTGAATATGAGTGAGGATTTGAGAAAAGAGTAGCTCAAACCAAAAGACACTGAAAGAAGCAAAATAAGAAGCTTATGAAAAAGCAATGAAGAAGATTTAAATCTAAGATGATATTCAAACCCTTCACTGTTGATGCTTTAGTAGATAATGCCTTTTCAACTAGAGCAATGATAGACAGTGAATATAATATCTATGATTTTATTTTTCAATTCTACATTAATAAGCATATGCTCCTATGCATTGAAATTCCCCCTGTTAAAATGACCAGCTTTGAAGACTTCATGAGACTCTTCATGAGCATAGTGACTGGCATTCAAATTGATATAGGCAGTCACATAACTGAATGAGTCTTTCTCTATATGGTGAATGGATTACATGATCATGATATGTATCTAGATGACCCCTGGCTGGCCCAGCAAAAGGTGACCATGATCCCTCATTGAAGAATTGTGAGATTTGAAGAGAGTGACATAGAGATAGAGCCTAGTTCAAATGCAAAAGCTGATGTGATTCTCATCTCTGCCATAAGCTTCTCTAGGCTTGTGAGTACTTGAGAGAAGTGAAACATCAAGATCTTCACTGTCAGTTTGACCAACATTCAAAAGACTCTAAAAGTAAAATCAAAGATTGACTCTAGAGAAAAGCTGTCTGAACATTATCATGAGTTTTTGAACATATTTGATAAGGAAGCTGCTGACACTCTACCCTCACTTTGTGGCCCAGATAGAGATCATGGGATTGAACTGGTTAAAAAGACTGATGATAGCACAGAACAACTCTCTTAGAGCTCATTATATAATATATCTTGAGAGAAACTACTGACTTTGTGAAAGACTCTTACAGATTATCTAGATAAGAGTTTTATTAGAGTGAGCAACTCCCCTGCAGCCACCCCTGTACTATTCATGAAGAAGTCTAGGAGTGAGCTAAGATTCTGTGTAGACTATTGAGCTCTTAACAAAATTATCTGAAAGGATTGATATTCTCTATCATTAATTAGTGAGACTCTACAGTGAATTGGACAGGCTAAATAATTCACTAAGCTGAACATTATTGCAGCTTTTCACAAGATTTGAATCACAGAAGATGATGAGTAGATGACAGTCTTTAGAACCAGATATGAGCTATTTGAGTGGCTGATTACACCCTTTGATTTGGCCAATGCTCTGAGCACATTTCAAAAATATATCAACTGGGCATTATATGGATATCTGAATGACTTCTGCTCAGTCTATTTAGATGACATCTTGATATTTTCCTCAAGAAGCTTATGAGAGCATCATGAGTATGTACAAAAGATGCTTATATGTCTACAGGAAGTAGGCCTGCAGGCAGACATCAGAAAGAGTGAGTTTGAGATGAACAGCACAAAATATCTTGAATTCATCATTGAAGTGAGCAAGGATATATGAATAGATCTAAAGAAGGTTAAAGCTGTTTTGAAATAAGCAACACCTACTACTCTTAAAGATGTATGAGGATTTTTAGACTTTGCCAATTTCTATAGATAATTTATCAGGGATTTTTCAAAGATCATGATTCTACTGACAATTCTTACACACAAGAATATTCCTTTTTTGTGAATGAGCAAGGCTGAGGAAGCTTTTAAGTGTCTAAAATCAATGTTTATCTTCACTTCAATCCTGCTTTAATTTGACCCTGACCATGAGACTATATTGGAAATGGACTTCTCAGATTACATCTCTGAAGGAGTACTGCTACAATATGATGAGCAGAGCATTCTACACTCATGTGCCTTCTTCTCTCACAAGCATTCACCTGCAGAATGCAACTATGAGATTCATGATAAGAAGTTATTAGTGATAATTGAGTGTTTAAAGAAATGAGACACTGAGCTACAAAGTGTAAAAAAATTCAAAATTCTCACAGATCATAAGAATCTAGAATACTTCATGACTACATACAGACTAAATGAAAGATAGCTACATTAAATGAATATTCTCTATCAATTCAACTTCAGAATTGATTACCAGTCAGAAAAGTTAAACACTGGACCAGACACCTTATCATAAAGAGAGCAGAACATGCCATAGGGTACTGATGATGAGAGAATCAAGCAGAGGCAAGCTCAACTACTTAAGTTTAATATACTGGCACCTGGAATGAAATCAATAGTGATTACTGCTAGTGTGAAACCTGAGATGTCTCTTCAAGCTCAGTGAAATGAGGCTCACAAAAATGATAAGATTCTGCAGCATCTGAAGTAAATTCTTCATAAGAGAAGATTCAGATTTTCTTCTGAACTCAGCATTAAGGCTTTTGTCTCTGAGTGCTCTTTAAATGAGAACAGAGAGCTTCTCTTTCAAGATTGTAAGTGAATGCCAGACTTCAAACCTCTTCAAACCAGGTTAGTGTATGAGGCTCATAACTCATCTCTTACCAGCCATCCTGGGTGAGAGCAAATGGCAGGAGTTCTAAGATGTGAGTTCTACTGGTTAGGCTATGCTGCTGATGTGAGAAGAATGATCAGGAACTGTCATCTTTGCAGATCAAACATCACATAAAGAGATTGACATCAGGAACTGCTTAAGCCTCTCCTCATTCCTGAATGCATGTGACAGGAGCTTTTCATAGACTTTATTATGAACTTACTGAGCTCTAAAGAATACATGAATATCATGATTATAATAAACAGACTGACCAAGAGAGTTATATTAAAAGCAGTTAAGAAAACTGATGTGAAGACAGTGACTAGAGTGTTCCTTCACAACATCATCCCTCAACATGGCATTTCTAAGGCAGTAGTGTCAGATTGAAGGTCAGCTTTCACAAGCATGTTTTGAACTTGAGTGTGTGAGAAATTAGGCATTAAGAGATAACTCTTTACAGTCTATCACTCAGAGACTGACAGAGCTACAGAGTGAATGAATCAGACCCTGAAAATCTACCTACACAAGTACATTAGCTTTTAACAGAATGACTGGTGTGAATGACTCCCTCTAGTAGAGCTGGCCATCAATAATAGAGATGCTGTCTCAACAGGCATGAGCTCATTCTTTTTAATGTATCTTTTCCATGTCTCCTCCATTGATATAGTCAATGCACCTCTCATTGAAATGCCACATAATCCTATTGAGTTTGCAGATGATTATATGAGGAAGGCTCATGAAGTGTTGAAGTAAGCTCAAGTAAAAATGACAGATGCTCAGCAATCTCAAGAGAAATATGTGAATAGATGAAAAGACTCAGCTTCAAGCTTTCAACCTGGAGATAAGATCTGGTTGAGCTTAGAGAACATAAGAACTAATCATCTGTGCAAGAAGCTGGATGTGAAATACAATCAATATACTGTGCTAGAAAAGATAAAATCTCATACTTATCAACTGGACATCTCACTCAGCATTCACAATATCTTTAATGTAAAGCTTCTACATGCTGCAGTGACAGATTCCCTGTCTAGTCAGAGGCAAACTGACTGAGAGCCACTCACTATAGAGACCCCAGAAGGACCTGAGTTTGAGATTGAGAAAATTCAAAGTGAATGAACCTACTAGAGGAAAAAGCAATACCTCATTAAATAAGTAGATTGAGCTGAGTCTATGTGAAATGATATGAGTCTTCTACAAGAAGTGAAGGCTTTGAACACTTGAGAGGCCTTTCAGCAGGCAAAATTAGGTGCAAAGAGGATTTTAAATAGTTGTAAAGGCCTGCAACAAAGAGGGAGAAGAAGGGTATTATAAGAGGTTGAATCTCTAGATTTGCTCTGGCTGGCTGACTCAGCCTAGCCATCATTTGCACATGTGCACATGATCATGCTACGCGAGCTTGCTTAAGCTCGAGTTCTCATCTCATTCTTTTCTTCCCTTTCTCAAGCAATTCGTCCTTGTTATATAGGAGAACTAGCCTCTAGTTCTTAGAGCTTAACCCTTTACACCACCTTTGCTCTGAATATTGATTTACTTCAATTTTTAACTATCTTCATTTCAAAAAAATTAATTTGATTCAATTCTCAACTATGATGTCAAGACTCTCTATACTAGCTTCTTACTCTCATATTAATTATCTCATCACATTGCTTACTAAAGTACTTACCTTCTCTAAGAGAACTGATATCAATCTTGTTGCATTGTGAGACTTTAAGTAAGCTATACTATTTATATATAGATGTATATAATATAAGTAGTTAGAGTATTCACTAATACTCTTTTATGCCACAGTGAGTCTGAGCTCTATCATATATTCTCTAGCTGCTGAATCCTTCAAATCTATAATAAAAATTAAATATAGAAATCAGATACTAGTTTCTCTATTAAAAAAAGCTTTATTACACATTCATACTATAATTTTATAAAGAAAATATACAATTATTCTCCTAGCTTATATTCTTATTACATCTTCTTAGAAACTGCAAAACAGTGTAAAAAAAAATTATTTATTCATTTAATATCATATATATAATCAATTAAATCTCTCAATACTAGTAGCTTCTACATCATGTAGATATTTTCATCATTCAAATTTACTGTAAAACTTATCATTCTATCAGGGGACATCATCAAAATTGAATGATTATTGCTATACACCAATTGTTTAAAAGTATAATCTTTGTGTATAAGCTTGCCAAGACTCATTAAGTTGATCTTCAGCTTTAGAATATAATAAATATTATTCAGTTGAATATTTAATTTCTCAGTTGAGATATATATTCTTTCAATAGTCATTACTGATGCTGTAGATATATTCATCATTTTCAACATGATATTTATTCTTTGAGATATAATCTCAACAATATTCTTTCAAAGTATGATGTAGACTTCTGATTTGAAGTCTAGAACTCAGATATTTTTTACCACTTTATGACTAAAATATATTATTTCTTTAATATAGAATACTTGCTTCACAATATTATAGACTGAAGCAGTGTTATTGATATTCATATTCTTGTCTTTATTCTTATGATTTTTCTTTCTTTTATGATCTATAGAGTATTTTTTCAGATATTTTATTTAACAGTCAATATTGAGATACTCTATTTTCTGATAATAATAATATATTTTTTTCATATTGTCACTATTCTACTTGAACTTTTTATCTTTATCTTTGTTTTAGTTTTCAAATTCTTATTCATATTTTTATTCTTTTTCTATAAATCTTAAATATTATTTATAAGATTTTTTATATTTGCTATAATAGTATTCTGTTCAATAGCTGATAGATATAATAAATATCTCAATATAGTCTCATGAAATCTATCTCAATATTATAGATATTAGTGTCTTTTTCAGTGTGATTCATTCTATCTTTGATGAATAATACTCATTTAGAAATGACACCAGTTAACAAATAGTTAAAAAGAATAAAATTTTTAATTTTATATTTTAAATAAATATATTCAGTCTGAATGATAATCAGACATTCTATAAATGCTCTATCTAAATTCTTTTTAACTTATATTAGAAAGTGAATGTGAATTGTTTAAAATAGAATCTCTCTGTGTTGCTAACTGCTATATAATGAAATACTAAGATTGATGAGAAAAAAAAGAGGTCAGAATCTGCTTAGATTATAAACAGCTCATATAATCACATGACTGATTATAAATAATTCATGTGATCATGTGACTGAATCATAATGTTGGAGAATTAATTCCCCGGCTACCCGAGGTCACGTGGATCTATATATTTATTAATTGTAGCTAGTTCACTTAAAGTCTCACAATGCAACAAGATTGATAATGATCCTTTAAAAGGTTATAAGACCCTTGAATTAGAGGTCTTTCACTGCAAACAACATGAGGAGAAGCTGTGAACAAACAGCTACAAATGAACAGCTATAAACAACATGAGAAAAAAAAAATATGAACAATAATTGAATAACATCAATAATCAATTTATATTCAAGTAGAATATTAGATTTGATAGAAGAATACATGTCAAAAAGAAGATAAAACCAAGGATCTGAGAATAGAACTCTGGAGAATAGGACTTCAAAATCTACAGATTCACTATCTACATCTATTACAGTCTGTAGAAGTGCCTCTGAAGTATTTAAAATAAATAAGATGATTTTGAAGGAATCAGACAAGTTTAATAATATATACAAAGATCTGATTGATAAAATATCAGAGAATATAATTGATTTTAGTGATCAGGTGTCAGGAGTTAGTGAAGAAACTTTGATGAGATTAAAGATTGCAAAACTTCAGTAAGAAGTTAAAATGATAAGAGCTAGCAGAAATACGTTTATTATCAATACTAGTGACAATGAAATGATTGAAGATCTTGCAAATTATCTACAGAAAAAAAATAGAACTACTGTCATAATGAAGATCTTGACTGAATTTAGAGATCAAATGAAGTATATCAAGAAATCTGTCATTCTAACTGATTCTGTGAATTATTCAATGTGAAGAGAAGAGATGATACTGATCACTAAGCAATCTAAAATCAATGATATTCTCAATGAGAAGCAATTTGCCCTGGAGAATGATGTCAGTATAAATATGCAATATTTTTGAACTGAAAAAAATATATGACTCTATAATCATATGTTGTTTTCAATCTCCTTGCAAGTAAGATCTTATTTTATAATACTTTTAGATCATTAGTTGTTAGCATATATTCTATAAATAATTATAAAAGAGAACTTCTCAAAGAGATCTGCAGTCTGCTATATCTATCTTTTTGAGAAATTGATTAGCTTAATAGCTAAGATAAAAGACTCAGATAAAGCTTTTATAGAATATCTGATCATCATTTGAACTGAATATACTTGTTTGAGATATAAAATTGAAGATTTTGTTCTTTTTGATCACTTGTTAACTGATGTCAGTGCTGGATGAGTATCATTCATCAGAGATAGAATGGACCACATCAAAAAAGATGTCAACACCTATGATATTGAGACACATTTCATGAAATTATATTAAAATATTCTATTGCATCTATTAGTTACTAGATAGAATACTGCTTTGACAAATATAAAAAATTCTGCAAATAATATTCAAGATTTATGAAAAAAGAATAAAAGTAAGAATAAGAGTTTGAGAACTAAAGACAAAGATAAAAATAAAAAGTTCAAGCAGAATAGCAATAACATGAAAAAGATATGCTATCACTGTCAGAAGATAGAGCATTTTATGATTAATTGTTGAACAAAATATTTAAAAAAACACTTTACAGATTATAAAAAAAAGTTAAATATAAGAATAAGAATAAAGACAGCACTGCTTTAGTTCATAATATTGTGAAACAAGTATTCTTTGCAAAAGAGATGATTTATTTCAGTGATAAAGTAATAGAAAATACTTGAGTCCTAGACTCTGAATCAGAAGCTCATATTACACCTTTGAAGAATATTGTTAAGATTACACCTCAGAGAATAAATATTATATTGAAGATAATAGATGAATCTACAATATCAGTAGTAGATGTAAAGAGAATATACATCTCAACTGAGGAATTAGATATTAAACTGAGTAACATCTATTATATCTCAAAGCTGGAGATCAATCTAATGAGTCTTAGAAAACTTGTATGCAAAGATTATACTTTTAAATAATTAACATATAGCAATAATCATTCAATTTTGATGATGTCTCCTGACAGAATGACAGACTTCACAGTGCATTTGAATGAAAAGAATATCTATGTGATGAAGAAAGTATCAGCATTAAAAGATTTGATTTATTTTATAATATCAAATGATAATTTTGAACCTGCATGTATCTTATAATCAAATAGTAATTCTCTAATGAAGCTATACAAGGGAGACATCAAGATTTTGAAATACATGATGATACAGTAATATCAAAAGTTAAATTATTTAAATTCAGTGAATATATCAAAAATGACTGCAGATTCTAAACTAAGAATGTGAATAAGAGATCAAAGGACTTTATCATTCTGCAAGATATATGTGCAAGCAAAAATGACTCATCTGTTCTTTGTCTCAATGAGCAGAGCTATCAAATCAGTAATGAAATTTTTTGTGGACCTTGCAGAAGAAGGAAAAACACTATATAATGAAAAAAACCTACTCACTGAAGAAGGTGCAAGATACTAAATGAGGATTATAGATAATATCACTTGCTTTAGATAAATTATTCTGATTGTCACAAAAGCAGAGGTTATACCAGCACTTATGAACTTCATTGACATGATTAAGATAATATCTCAACAGTCTGTAGAGACTTTATATTAAAATGATGACAGAGATTTCAAAAGTGATAATCTCAAGATATTTTACAAGAATAAGAGAATAGTATATGAAGTGACAACTTCAGATACATCTCAATCAAATAACCTTGCAGAATATGTAAATCAGTTAGTAGTGAATAAAACAAGAAGTCTACTATTTGATAGTGAGCTTGTCAGAGAGCTTTAGAGTAAAGTAATGCAGGCGGCTGAATGTTGATAAATACATTCTCTACATCAACAAAGATTTTTAACTGCAAGATGATAGTTCATTGATATCTTTTAAAGTCTGAACAGAGATTCAATTATCAGCTTATTGAATCTGCAAATGAAGATACAAGATTTATAAAAAGAATCTAAAAGTGACAAATAAGCTTATAGATAGAATAGATGATAAGAAGTGACAATTGATAAATTATTAAGAATTGCATTAATATCATATATAAGATTAAAAAAAATGCAAATTAGAGATTATTAAAGATGTTATTTTTGATGAAGATCTTGTTACAGAATCTGTTTCTGTCAATACTATAAGTAAAGCTATTGAGATGATGAGAGAAGATATCAAACTATTAAAGAAATTAGATGTTGTTAACTCTCTGAATGACTGATGTCATTGTCTGCTAGGACAACTAGCAAAAGATAAATCAGAGATTCTGAAGATATTGATTAATAATAACTTGAAGAATATTATTGATTCAGTTTATCTGCTCAATGAGACAGAGCTAGTCAAGAATAATGAATCTGAGATACCTGTCAGTGATACAAATTCTATCCTGAGTATGTTTATGAATCACTCAAATAACTTGACAGAAGTGAAGAAGAGCTCAGATTAAAATCACTGACTTGAGACAATGAGAAAAGAAGTTAAAATATTTAAAAATAAAAAGATATATATTATCATTGAGAAGATGCCTGAGATGAATATACTGATAGACAAATGAGTGTTTGATTATAAATTGAATAATAGAGGTGAGATAATTTATTTTATAGTCTGCTAAGTGATTAGAAGATTCCTGCAGCAGCAGAGCATTCATTACTTCAAGTCCTATGCTACAGTTGTGTAAAGAGTTAAGCTCTAAGAACTAGAGGCTAGTCCTCCTATATAATAAGGACGAATTGCTTGAGAAAGGGAAGAAAAGAATGAGATGAGAACTCGAGCTTAAGCAAGCTCGTGTAGCATGATCACATGCGCACGTGCAAATGATGGCTAGGCTGAGTCAGCCAGCCAGAGCAAATCTAGGGGTTCAACCCCTTATAAGTTGTCTCAGAGCCTACAAGTCACTTTCTATTCACTATATCAACTATCAGAGGTTAGAAATTGAAGTTGATTAACTATGTATTAGCATTTTTGAATGATGTACTGCCACAAGATGAAATAGTCTATATGCAGTTACCTATATGCATTAAGCATGAAAGGAGGGAACTGGTGAGCCTTATTAGACAGAGTTTGTATGGCATGAAGCAAGCTGCAAGGACCTGGTATTTTGTGATTACAGAGCACCTCACATCACTGAGGTTCAGAATTTCAAAATATAATGAAGGATTTCTATTTTATTCTATCTGCAAGATCTATCTAATATTGCATGTTAATTATTACACGGTAACAAACCCTAAAGAAGTAGAATTAGATTGAGTGTTGAGTGAAATATAGAAGAAATTTGATATAAAAGATATTGAAGAAGATAACTTTTATCTTGAGATGAAGATCAAATGCAGGTCAAATGATGACTTAGTGATCTCACAAATCTACTATAATGAAGAGATCTTTGAAGATTTTAAAATGAATAAGGTTAACTCTGCTGATACATTTATGATGACAGATATACAACTTGAATTCATCTTAAAAAAGGATAATGAATTGGAAGATGAGTTTATAGCTATGAGATATTGTCAGAGACTTGAATCACTCTAATATCTTATATCAAGCACAAGGTCAGATTTGGCATTTACTGTGAATTTCTATTAAGGTTCAACTCACACCTGAATAAGAACCGCTGAGTGGCTCTGAAGCATGTCCTTCACTATATAAAGAAGACTAAAGCCCTGGGGATAATTTACAAAAATAAGGGATATGATAGAAACCTACAGCTAGTTGCTTATTGTAATTTAGATTGAGCAGATGTAGACCCTCAATATAAATTAACATCTGACTATATCATCATAATTAATAAATTTTCAATATTATAGTGCTCATAATATCAAATATCAACTGCAAAATCAACAATAGAAGCAGAATATATTACTGCTAATGAGACTGTGTATGAGTTTACTTGATTGAATGATATACTGCAAGATGCAGATCTAATGAAAGAGAAGTCAAAGATCTATACAATATTGCAGATGAATAATAAAGATGCTATTGATTTGACAAAGAGAAAGTTCTTGACAAAGAGATTCTATTATATAAAAATTCATTACTATATACTTCATGACCTAGTTGAGAAGAGAGAGGTAAAGCTCTTACATATAAATTCTATAATAAATAAAGTAGATAGATTTACAAAGTCTCTGCTAAAGCCAGCTTACAATGAACTTATAGAGAAAATAGAATTGATAGAGGTTTAATCTCATTGATGAGAATGATTAATTTTACATAGTTTTACAGCCTTTAAGAAGGTATAATAAAAATATAGATTAGAAGAATAATTGTATACTTTCTTTACAAAGTTACAGTATAGAGACATAATAGAGCTTTTTCTAATAGGGAAACTAGCATCTGATTCCTGTATTTAATTTTTATTGTGGAGTTAAGGGCATTCAGTAGGAAACAGAGTAGAGCTCAGGCTCACTATAGCATGAGAAGGTGTTGAAGAATTTCCCAGCTACTTGAGATCATATGCACTTATATATTTATTAGTTATAGCTAGCTCGCTTAGAGTCTCACAATAAAATAAGGTTGATGATAGTCCTCTAAGACTTATATTCATACTGCTTATTAAAGTATTTTAAAATCAGTATCATTTTAAAATTCAGTATTTAGAATCAGCACAGATCAGCACTTTTTAAAAATCAGTTCTTTAGCACCAACATTTCCTAGAAGATAGAATCAGCACTTCATGAAGATTTAGATCATTGTATTGCTAATTCCTCATTTCATAAAAGATTATAGATAAAATCTATTACTACTTATTCATATATATAAATATTTTGAATTCTCAAAGTTCCTTCAAGAGATTCAGTAATTAGCTATTATTCAATCCTACATATACATTTTATCTGTTGTTGTTCTTTTCCCTCTATAGCGCTCGCAGCGCCTATATATCTACCTTATTATGATCTTAGTTATAGAGCTTCTCATGCTTCTTTTTGATATTTAGTTTATCTACTTTAGTGTCCTCATATAGAGATGATTGAAAATCAGATAAGATTAATATGAGCAATTAAATATGATTAAAGTCAAAATGTATCAACCTTTAAAGTATAGCAGAGCGGATCAATTTTAATCCATATATAAGTAGTTGCGCCGTAACAGTCTATTTTTAGATATTTATAATAATGTGACTAATGTTAATTTATGATTATTTTTTCTTACAGAAGTACTTTTATAATTACTTTTTCTATAAAATTATTTTTTTAATTACTCTATTATTGATAACAATTATTTATTAATCATTATTTGTTTTAATTGAGCATACTTTTGAGATAGTAAGTAGTTCAAATATAAATTTATTGAATCTTATAAAAGATGATATAATTAATATAGATTTCTGCAATTATATATTAAAGATTAAAGAAAAGCTTATAAAAAAAATCAGTTTTATAATCTTGTAATTTTAAGCTTTTTCAGTTAAATAAAAGAACTTAATTATAAATATATAATAATTATTTTTATTTCTTATTATCAGCTGTTAATATTTCATCTTTGTATTTTCAAACTTATTAATATTCTCATATATTTTTTGCAAATACTCAAATATCTTCTTTACTGTTTTAAACTTCTCAGGGTGATCATTTCTCATTTTGAGATTAGATATTTTGTAGATTTATCTGTGATGTTAAGACTCTCTACACTAGCTTCTTGTCCTCACACTGCTTATTATACTACTTATCAAAGCATTTTAGAATTAGATTCTCTAGATTCTCACACTTACTTACTAAAGTACTTATTTTTATACTGCTTATCAAAGCACTTTAGAATCAGCATCTTCTAAAGAATCAGTATTATCTCAAATTTCAGCATTCAAAATCAGCACAGATCATCACTTCTCAAAAATCAGTTCTTTAGCATCAGCACTTTCTGAAGAATAGAATCAGTACTTCAAGAAGATTCAGATCACTGCATTGCTAATTTTTTATTTCATGAAAGATTATAGATAAAATCTATTGCTACTCATTCATATATATAAATATTTTAAATCTTTAAAGTTTCTTCAAAAGATTCAATAATTAGCTACTATTCAATTCTACATATACATTTTATCTATTGCTATTCTCTTCTTTTTATAGTACTTGCAGTATCTATATATCTACTCTTTTATAATTTTAGTTATAGAGCTTCTCATACTTTCTTTTGACACTTAGTTCATTCATCTTAGTATCCTTATATTATTTTTCATTTAATTTTTAATATAGATAGTATAGTTTTCTTTGATTAAAAAATGATCAATATTGATATTAGTTTATATTTTACTTATAAAAGTTAATTTTTAAATATCAATTCTTTATTATTAATAAGATACTTAAAGTTATTAATATTTATAAATTATTATACTCTCTGTATTTTTGTTGATTTAAGTTATAAAATTAAGAAATTTACAGTCTGCTGTAGTATATTTTATATTTTTATCAGATTATTTATCTACTGATCAAACTTATTTACTCATCTTTACTTCTTATTTCTTTTATTTTTAACTCTGCTTAGAGTTTGGTATATTTTATTTATAAGACTGATAATTTTTCAATATATTTACTTTAAATTCTTTTTAAATATATTAAAAAATATTTTTTTTAAATATAAATTCTCTTAATTTTATATTTCTTTTAATCAGAGTTATTATATCTCAGTTTGATTTTTATAAACTATCAGAATTTTTAACTATTTTTAATATTTTAGCAGTTTTTTAAAAGATTTAAAATAAAAGTAATAAAGATTTAAGAGATTTTTTATTTAAAAATCTTTTTTAAAAAAAGTAAAAAAAAGCAATTGATAATCTCAATATTATATTATAATTTCAATTTAAATACAGATAAAATAGATATTTAAATATTAATTAAATAAGCTATTTTGATAAAATATTAAGATAATTTTTAAAAAATTAAATTTAAAAAAAACTCTATTTATATATCTGTTTTTTTTATATAATTGTTTTTTTTAGTATAATTGCTGGACAGTTACTGTATTTACAGAGTATTTATTTATAAGATAACTGTAAAGTTGATTATTATATCATTATTAAACAATTGTAATTGATTTTTTTAACTCAGTGATTTTACACTATTAAGAAGTATAAATAAAGTTTATTTTATACTATTATATTCAACATAGTCATAATCACTAAGAAGCTTATTCAGATATGAGTTATAGATATAAATATAAATATAGATATATATCTAGAATATGAATATGAATATAGATATAAATATAAATATAAAATTTATTTATTTAATTTTTATTAATTTTTTTTAAAAAAAATTTAATATTATATTATGATTCTATTTAGATTTAAAATAATAATAATATAAAAGTTTTAATTTATTTATTTAACTAAATAATTATAATAAGAATATTAAATTAATAATTATAATATAAAATAAAATAAATGATTAAATATAAAGAAATAATTAAAAATTAAATTAAAGTAAATTAATTTTAATTTATATTATAAATAGCTATGTTGTAATAAATATTATAAAAAAAAATAATAATAAATGAAAATATATATATATATAATCACTGAATAAATCTTTTCAAGAATTTCAAAAAATTTAAAAAATTTATATATATAAATAAATATTAATAAATTTTACTTTTAATCTTTCATAAAATAGAAAAATAATAATAAAATAATTTAATTCTTTAAAAAGTGCTGATTTTGAAATGTTAATTTTAATTTTTCAGAAAGTATTAAATCTAAATTACTTATTCTGAATCTTCAGAAGCTGCTGATTTCTAAGACAATACTAATTCTATAAAAAATGTTGATTTTTAATGAAGTTTTTTAATAAATAATATGATGACAAGAAGTTAATATAAGATGTTTTGACATCATATTTTCAGAGTAATTGTGAGATGATTGCTATACTGTTGTTAGACAATTGCAATTATTTTTTCAGCTCAGTAATCTTATATTGTTAAGTAATTTAATCAAAGTTTGTTCTACATTGTCATAGTAACTTACTACTGATGAACTACAATATAAATATTTTAATAAAATATTGATAAATAATATTATACTTTAAAAAAATCTAATTTCTGAAAAAATTTTAAAATAAATTAAAAATTTAATTTTTTAAAAATTTTAAGCTATATATATATAATAATATCAATTGTTGAACTTATAAATCTCTGATATAAAGAAGTAATCAAATCAGGTAATATTTATGAATTGATTTTACAAATAATATCTGTTCTTTAAAAGGGAGGAAGGGAGAATGGATAATCAACATTTTTTGTTCTGAATACACTTAATAGAAAACTGTATATCACAAACATAACCACTTCCCAGATAACCACGTTGATCTGCTGTGATTTAGGATTTGAAATACGAGGTATTTTTATTGCAAGAGCTATCGTAGCAAATGAAAGGCTAGCATCTGCGTAGTAGAGAAAGGTTAGAATATCCAAATATGAATAGGTTTTCTGGACGCCTATTGTGAGGGAAAACCTACAAATTGCAGCAACTATTTGTGTTTCAACGCCTAGTTGAGATAAAAAGCCAGGGGCAAAATAGATGATACCACCTTTTCCATCCCCAGTTACGTATGGTACTTTTCTTATGTGGTTGAACATATGTCCACTGGTGAAAAGGAGAATTGCAATCAGACTTAGTGCAGCCCACAGGTTTCGACTTTGAATGACAGGCAAAATATATTTTGACAACACTGTGAAGAGGGTTACGACACCCAGCAGTAATGTCGTCATTGTTGCGATTCGGCCATAGTTTATCGGGCGAACGATTGAGGGTTTATGCCCATCTGGTAGGTAGCGGTTCATCCAATTATTAATCTGGTCTGCGGAAAGTGGCCTTATTATCGTAGAGTTAGAAAATGGATGGAAATTAGAGTGGAAATGTAATTTCTTACCCGTTGAAATTATATTGGATGGGAGATGCATCAGCTTTTGCTGCGGGGCCAGCAGAGGGTGGAAAGAATAACAGAACGGGTGCAGTTTTAAGCATGAGCTGCCAAATGCAATTGTCAATTATCGGAAATAGGTAGATGGTATGGCATAACATTTACATACCTTCTGGAAGGTATCCCTCCCCTTTGAGAAATCGAGAGTGCCAAATAGTAATTTGGGAGTATCCTGCCGGGCTCCCTTAATCCAGCTCCGAGCAAGAAGCTCCCACTCCGGCTGAATTTCATGGCAAAGCTGACACCCATACCTCATGTCTCCAGCAGTTAGAAGTACAGCGACATGGTAATCGCGTGGGTCCGAGATCAAATCATTGTAAGTCGAATCATTAAGCACAATTGGTTTGACCGATTTTGCTAGAGTTTGGTAGGTTTTGTATCGGTCGGTAGTAGATATGGCAACAGATAAAGATATTATCAAGCAAAAAAAGGTCGTAAATATTGGCAATCCCCTCATGTTGACTCCTTTCTTCTTCACCCTCTTCGATGTTTAGAGAGAAACTCGCAAAGTTGGTCGCAAAGTTTGGTTAGAAACTGCTCAACGGAGGTTGTAGTTATAACCAAGTGTCTCTTTATCGCTGTTCGGGTAAAAAACTGTCACGGATCTCGGATCACGGTAAAACTAATGTCCGGGCATTGTTTACTCTCCCTGCTCAGCGTTCTTAAAAGGATACTAAATACTAACCCAAACATCGCGGTCATAACCACCTATACGCAACTGAAGGAAAAAGATTCAACGCTGATGTCATTGTCAAAGCAAAATAATTTATCAGCTCGACATGAGGTGGGCCAGTTCCGCGGCATCTTCTATCGTCTTCTCTTGCTTACAAAAGACCTTTATTAGTCGCTCTCAACTCGCACTGCGCAGCTTGAGACAGAATATGAAAAAGCTCTTTGCCAGACCGAATTAATAGTTGGGAGTGAGCAAAACCGGATCCTACACGTTCATTTCTTGCTCGCGGATCATGATAGAGATTCCCTTTATTCTGAACTGGAGGAAACGAAAGGCCATCTGGAGAGAGCAGAGAAAATAGGCTGCGAAGCGCAGGAGCAGTTGAGTCAAGTTCAGAATGATGTTGACTACCTTCGAAATTCGCTCCAGGTCCGGTTACGAGAAATCGATGATTTAAAGGTAAGTATTCAGAACATCTACTTTGATATTAAAGCTAATACCCAGTAGTCGAACATACGAGAACTCCAAGCCACGTCGGCCGACTCAGCCAAACTACTAGCAGAAAAGCGTTCTATGTTGCGAGAATTATCGAATTTAAATCACGAAATCGAGCGCCTAAAATCCCAAAACTTGTCTCATCAAAGTTTGGTTTCGGAGAAATTGTTGCTTCAACGACAGCTGAGCTCGCTAGAAGTTGAGCTTCAAAGTGAAAAACGTGCTTTGGAAAAGGTACGACTAAAAGGGTTGAAACAGAGCGAAGAGGACAACAAGAAAAGTATCCGGCTGGAGGAGTTAACTAAGGAGATCGCTAGAGAGCGGCGGGAGCGGGAAAAAATTGAAAAAGACATGAAAGCTGAAGCTGTTGAGTGGACTCGCCAACGAGCGGTGTTCGAAAACAAGTTAACTACACTCCGAAATAGGTTACGTGGATCAGAGGATGAACTAAGGCAATTTAAAGACAAGAGCAACTTAGATGGCCCTCCGCTACTGGAAGATGCTGGAACATCTCATAGAGAAAATAACCAGAGACGTAAGCGGAGCGCTTCTAAGTATGAGCCAGACATAACAATCGACACACCCAGAGCAGCTGCGCATCCTCAGAAAAATACCAGACTTCCGACGATACCTGGCGAAAAATCAACGTTCTCCACAACACCATTTTTGAACAGAACTAGCACAACAGCAGAATCTTCGGACACGTCCAAGAGCGATGCTGATGAGAAGCCCGCCCGTAGGCTGCCCAAACGGATCGAAAACGATATCGATATGCATGACCCTCCAAAGCATCGCAAATCTTACAATCAGAAGGCCGCGAAGACAACGAACTGGAGACGTCCAACAAAGCCACAAGAAGAATGCGCTAAGGTAGTTTCAGATGATGACGGTGCAGTTGATCAACCGGGACAATCACAGGCCGACTCTTCAATCTTGACGACGCATAGAGTGGCTGGAAGGAAACGGATATTACTTCCAAAGAAACCTGAAAGAACATTGTTTGACGATGACGACGGTTTTGAAGATTCCAACAAGGAGAGACGGCGTGTTCCAGGAGGGTTCCGAGCTCTCGGGGGAGGTCAGTTTGGGTTAGGTGCGTCAGGTCGACGGCTTGGGAGTATAAGAGGATTGGGCGCTTATACAGGGATCTCTCCTTTGCGACAGAATATTCGCACTGCAAAAGATTAAAAATACGTTGCGTATATGTGCTGTTTACTTTCTAATGTCCTTGACACATACCCTTAGCCACGTTTGCTTGAACTATACCAACCTGAAGTAGCTTGTTAGCATCACTTTTATCCAACTAGAATGATCGTTTCGCGA
The DNA here is from genome assembly GCF_000150705.2 of Paracoccidioides lutzii. Taxonomy (NCBI): domain Eukaryota; kingdom Fungi; phylum Ascomycota; class Eurotiomycetes; order Onygenales; family Ajellomycetaceae; genus Paracoccidioides; species Paracoccidioides lutzii. The sequence continues at coordinate 1,099,485 of NW_015440947.1, read as the reverse complement.
TTTCCTAGAGAACAAATACAATCTTTCTCTTTAATAGCCAAAGAGCGGGCTTGATTTTCAAGGTCCCACACATACTAAATTATTGGTGTAGCCGATATATTAGACTGATTCTATCAGATTTCAAATGTCTGCAGGCTCAACAGTCCTCTTTCTGGATGCTTTCGCCTCACGTGATATCATGACTGCGACCTTCGAAAGGGAGGTAGGTCATTCGGTTTTACATTTTTCATTTTTAATTTTAACGAACGCGGGTACTGCAAACATTGAAACAAGAGCAATTCAACCAATACTAGGTAACCTGTATCTGATATAACCTCAAGTACCTATGAAACTGTGCGGCGTCCGCACACTCTACCGTGCATGGTTGCCAACTGGCGAAAATTGGCGGGTGCAACCTAACCAAATATTTGAGTTATCTATACGGCATTCCTCTTCCAAGAGATGGCAGGCCCGGCAGGCAAAGGATAGATATTCGAGAGAAGCAATAGTAAAGGGATTGAAAAGCCGTGCTGCTTTTAAGCTCCTCCAGGTTTCTAACCCCTCCAATGTTATCGGTCTTGGAAGTCGGACTGACAGAGAATCTTATAGATCAATGACAAACATAAAATATTCAAAGTGGGGCAGAGTGTCGTGGATTTGGTATGAATCAAAGTACCCCCTTTTACAACACGCTTGCATATTAACAGTGATGCAAGGGTTATGCCCCTGGGTCTTGGTCACAGGTCCGTTATCCCCGCCCCTTCTCTCTTTCAAGCTTGAAATACTAATTATCTTCTTCTAGGTCGCTGTCGAGCTCACACAACCCAACGGACGTGTGGTCGGGGTTGATATTATTCCTGCTCAGCCCCCGAAAGGTGTCTCGACGATCCAAGGAAATTTCCTTTCACCGCAGGTGCAAGCTTACGTGCAAGAATTCCTTCGGAATCCTAATCGGGGAAGAGTGCAACGTCTCAATCACTTCGAAAACACCGATCCTGATTCCCAATCAATAACCGGTTACCAGATCGAGGAAAGCGAGGGGTATATTGATCGAGAACGGAGTGCAAGCTCGCACATAACCCAGGTTGGCGGGGACGCGGAAGATGTCTCCGATACTGCTATGGGAGATAAGACGGTTGATGTGGTTCTAAGCGACATGTCTGCCCCCTGGGATCAAACAACTGGTTTCTGGAAGAAAAGCCTTAGTGACCCATATCATAGGATGATGAACACGAGCGGAATGAGTTTTCGAGATCACGCCGGGAGCATGGTATGATTTAGACACCCTACCGCTGAAATTCGTTTCCCCTTTCGTTGTGTTTAATTAATAATTTAGAAACAGGATCTCTGTAGGGCGGCACTGGAATTCAGTTTCAACGTCCTAAAAACAGGAGGCCATTTCGTTTGCAAGTTTTATCAAGGCGCAGAAGATAAAGCACTCGAAAGGCAGTTGAAAGAACTTTTTCAGACTGTCCATCGAGAAAAGCCCGAATCTTCTCGCAGCGTATGTTTTCAGAATACTTTATAATCTTTGGTTGCTCTCTGACAAAATTTCTATCAGGAATCAAAGGAAGCATATTTTATTGGTCTAAGGCGGAAACATAACGCTGTCAGAGACGCCGTTCTCCCCCCATAACTAGGATCTCCCTTCAATTGTACCCGAGTTTACTTTTAATATCTGGCCACTTATCGTAGATGATCATGAACAGAATTTGCATGGTCGTTTCATTTCTAATATCCTATATTATCTCCCCATCACCTTCTTCAAAATCGCTCTCGTCGAAGTCGATTGAAGCCGAGGCTTCTTCTGCTGCGCGTTGGACCTACGGAATTTAGTTGCGATTCTGATGTGATTCCCGAACTGAAAACTCACCTCCTTAAGCCCGCTTAGCTCTTCAACATAGCCACTTTCATTCACAGCATTTTTGACGAATTCCCACTCATGTTGCCTGTATGCGTTAATTATATTACCTGAACAAGCACTGCAGCAATTATAGCTCCTCCCTGATACGACCACGTTAGAAAAATTAGACAGGAATCCCCTAATTTGGTGAGGTATGATCCCAAGAGGATGATAAGAGCGGTTCTCGTCAGAGCAAGAGGATGCAGGAGCAGCTGGTCCGTCTGGATGCTGCAATACGGAGACAAATAATTCAACCAACAAGGCTGATGCGATCGCAGCGATACCAGGGCGTGTCACTGTACACTGTTGGTCCAACGTCTGATCCTTGATAGACTTATAGATGAATTAGCACACACACTACCTCCACGAGGCTAAGGTTGACGACCTACATCAGCGGGAGCCACAACGTCATTGCAAAAGTAGCATCCCAGTTCAGTTTCCGGTGCCTCACTATTTTCGACGCCGTGACGCATTACAACGTATGTGTCAAAACCTAGCGCTGCATTCATCACTATTTTCCCCGTCGCTTTTCCCATAACCGTCGGTAACCAACGAGATTCTCGAGTATCCAATAGCACGAATATCGCGTCGTGCTCGTGAATGAGTCTCCGAAGTTCCTCGAATTCACGTTCTGCTTTCGAGGCGTCTGTTATCGGATGGCCTGGCATCGGCACTGACAGCACATGACCGGAAGCATCAACACCTGGATAAATTTCCGCAAGCGCGGCGGCAGCACGATGCGCTTTCTTGGCGCCTCCTTCCAGGCAATCCTTAAATTCGAAAAGAGGTTGTCTCACTGGGTTGGAGAAAGACACGGTTCCGTTGTCTACAAATGTGATCTTTCGAACACCCCATCCCTATGGCTTTTGGATTAATCTTTGATAGAGACCCAATAAATTTAGTCATACTCACAAGCAAATTCCGCGCAACGTAGCTTCCAAGAGTTCCTGCACCTAGCAAAAGGCACTTTGTATTCTTTATCTTCTTGAGGTTGAGGTTGGGGCTGATCCTCCACTTCATAAGTTTCAAATTTAGATCGACGGATTGATCAGCCAATCTATTATATGTATTAGCAGCGGTGTATTTGAGTGCTCCAATAACAATATAAAAACTTCGGACCAACCTTTTCGGGTCCATGTATTCTGTGAGATCAATGATTCGTCCAATAAGTTTACCCGCGGCGTTTCGCTCCCACCCGGTGACTTTAGGCATAGTGCTCTCAGATCCAAGCTGGGTTTCCTCATGTTCAGTTTGGGCAGCATCTGATCTCAATTTTATGACGATACTTCGACCTTGATCCCTTTTTGATTGAACATCACGATATCTGAGAATTTGGACTTGACCAAGCTTCCAGCGCTGGCGTACCAGAACCAACAAATTCCTTAACATCCAACCTGGTGCGTCCGGGTAGTTCGAGGGATCAGCGAAACATACGAAGCAATCCTCAGCCAAAGCATTGCGGAAAAAGCCCGTTTCGAAACCTGAAAGGGATGAAATTTCCCATGAAAACCCAACTTCTTTAGCAATTGGAGAAAGTGGCTTTTGATTTGTTCCAAGTTCTCTGCTAGAACGAGTGTCGCTTGGGAGATCGTTGACATGATGTCTATACTTCCGAGCAAGAAAGAAGCCGTGTTGACGGGCATCCACCCCGTATCGCCATGTTTGAACAGCGTCAACTAGGGTGGAACTTTCGTTGCCCGCCAGATGTTTAGGTTCTGTAACAGGGTTCCACGCTGAATGGATTGCTGGGAAAGCAAACCAATACAGAAATTTGTATTTCTTTAAATCTGCGAAGGAAAGCACAACAAATGAGACTAGCAAAGATGGGCAAGAATAAATTGTTCCATCATTAATAGCGTCCCATATCTACCCCAGATATAGACAGTCAGCAACAAAGGAGGATACTTTAGATGCTGTGAGTCCGGGAGGGTTGCGTACCGTCTTCCCCGTTTGAAGTAAAAGAGCATTCTTGTCTGTATTGCGGTATTCTTCAATGGTGTTAACATTTTTTATCATCCCTTCTCCTCTATAGAGCCCTGCGGGCACCCTGCAAAATCATGAGTTTACATACTCCGTAGTTAATAAATGTTAGCCAGAAATGCTCCAACTTACTCATCTCGGGTCAATGCGGTCCCATGGATTTGCATGCGACAAGAAGACTCCGGAGGATCGGTAGATTTGATCTCGTAAAGACCAAGAAGCTTACGAGCGGAGTCATTAAGTTTGTCATGGTTTATTTTCAATGAGGCCAGGGATGTGTAGAAGGGAAGCTCTATATTAGAGATGAATGGTGAATACTGCATGTTGGCGATAGATGTAGTTAAAAGTTGATGGAATGGAGATTTCGCTTATGATAAATAAGCAGCCAAAGATTGTTCGATTCCCAATCTCAGTTCTCGGCAGGTGATCGATCGTGGCCTCGTGGGAATATCAGCTGTTGGATGATTGAGAAACAGAGCAGTGATTCCATAACAGAATTACTTTCCATACGTATACGTACTGTGCATAGATCTCCATAAGGATTGTCAAACGTTTCAAACTGAATTATGAAACTCCGCAAAAGAGAATCATATTAGAGCCTATAAATCTGGCTGGTAAGGCTCTCGTCAGAAGGTTGTGGCTGTTTAACCCCAGAAACTGCAAATACCCCCCACCCCGGAACGCAGCCTCCCTGACAAGTACTTTAACTAACTATTACTGCAGTTTGCGGAGTAACTAAGTTACGTCACGCCCGGAATCCCAACCAACACCGCTAGCTAGCTCCGTGGGGTTAGTCAGTTCGCATGGTTGGATTACAGCTGTCGGTACTGCAATGTATACAGTACAAGTACCGTACGTACTTTCTATAGTTACAGACGTTTGGCTCGCGAGTTTCTCCCGCAGTCACCTGACCTGTTTACATTTCAAGCAACTGTTGGCAGGAGGACAGCTGTTGAAGTTTTTCATCAGTCTACATCAATGATATAAAGTATTGTTTCCTAGCTAAAGCTGGGGAACCCTTGTGCATCTAAGTGTCTCCTTGATAATCACTATTTTGAGAACTATTTCTCCCTCACGTTAGATTCCATGACAATCTTGGAAGAGTAGTTTCTTAAGCATAGGTATATATTCACCCAATTTTCTACTCAGGGATTATTCTGTTGGTCTGTGACAATGTTGCTTGGTCTATGCGGAGGTCTGTTGCCAGAATCCTATTATTTATACATCTTGTTCTCACGAAGAGCAAAGGAAGACTGATGTAGCAGTTAGGAATATGTTCCGGAAAACACTCTGTTTCTGAATACTTGATCCAGAAACATGGATTCCGGCAACTGCAGCTCGCCCGTAAACCTGATCTTCTGGATGAAAAGGAACTTGCCCTATCCTTCGGAAATCATTCGGTTAAAAGCGGGTCTCAGATATTTCAGACTGTCGACGAGCTTCTCAGTTTCGTGACTAAAAATTGGCGGGAACGATGGGTTACTACCGATATCTGGGATGAGACAACTTTGGAGAGGCTCCTGATGAGACCATATTTTCTTCTGGTCAGCGTCGATGCCCCGGTTAGCCTCCGTTGGAGCCGCTTCACTGAACGGTACACCAGATCCACCATTCCTTGCATAATACACCCGTCAATGCTAACAATATCAGGTCTTGGCGTCGACAATTGGATCCCCCTGATCTTGAAAAGTTCGTCCTCTGGAACGACAAGCATCTGTACGACAGGGATATTGGCATAGTTTACATGACACACCGTGCCCAAGTTCGATTGTTTAACTCGTCCTCTTCATTGCATGAATTGCATGCAGCCCTGGATGAACTAGATTTAGTTAGTGAACATCGCCTGCGCCCTGGCTGGGATCAATATTTCATGCAGCTTGCTTCTCTAGCAGCTCAAAGGAGTAACTGCATGAAGCGACGAGTAGGGTGCGTTATCGTCCGAGAAAAACGAGTCATCAGTACGGGATACAATGGCACTCCTCGAAATACAAAAAACTGTAACGAAGGCGGATGTAAGATTTGCTCTAATGTAGAAGCCATATTGAGCCTCTACTAATCACTAACAGGTCCTCGTTGCAACTGCGGCGAAGGTGGTGGTGCTGCGCTGTCTACCTGTCTTTGCATCCACGCAGAAGAAAATGCCCTACTGGAAGCAGGGCGTGAGAGAATAGGCGAAGCGGCAATTCTATATTGCAATACGTTAGTTCCCGCAAGTTTCATCTCTACATACACGAGAAGAGGACTCTGACTATCTTTCCTACAGTTGTCCTTGCCTGACGTGTAGCGTGAAAATTGCGCAGCTCGGTATCTCTGAAGTGGTCTACTCTCAAAGCTATAACATGGATAAAGAAGTTTGTATCCATTCCGTTTATCATACCTGTGCAATGAGTGACTAACGCGTCTCAGACCGCATCAATTTTGGAGGAAGCTGGAGTGAAACTTCGACAATTTTCTCCTGTGCGTCATGTCTCCCCTGAAGTCAAATTTTCTATATCTTCTAACAAAATCCCTAGCCACGAAATGGGTTAATTTACCTTCAAAGGTCAGATATCACTTCTTCTGATCATGAGGTGTTGAATTCGGAGCCTATTATATGATAGTGGCGAACTTGTTGGTTTGATTTGTTCCTTTCAGCTCAATTTCAGGAGTTTTTCTGACAATCATTCCGTGCCTTGAATATATCAAACTTAGATCGCAGAATATGCTATTATACCTTTCTCCATTCGACAAACGATACAGTGGGGAGTAGCTCCCTAGTATACTGTACGTTCCTACCTCAAGTACGGTAGGAGATACTAATGAAAAGCTTTGAGTAGAATAAATTACAGGTCGTAACCTTAATACGCACAATTATTGGTTGGTCATGTGTTTAACTGACTAGCTGATCGTTTTAAAGTTTCTCCAACGTCTGACTCATTCATGACCTTCAGGGTAGATTTCAAGGATGTTTACGCTGATTATACGCTTTGGAATCTCTTGACAAACACCACCAAGCCAACTCACTAGTAGTGCAGTGGTTTTTTTCTTTTTTTAATTTATTCTAATTTTTTTTTATATTTATTTATTTTCTCATACACAATGCCTGTTGTTCATCTGCTGGATTATGTAGCGGGAAATATTCGATCCCTCGTTAACGCCATTGAGAAGGTTGGTTATCAAGTTGAATGGGTGAAGTCTCCAGATGACGTGCAGAATGCGGAGGTCAGTAAAGTAATCCTTAGGCTGAGGAGGTCTCTCTAACATGGGCTCTTTTTCAGAAACTTATTTTGCCTGGTGTTGGCCATTTTGGGTACTGTTTAAGCCAACTCTCAAAGGGGGGATTTCTTGGGCCAATAAGAAACCATATAGCTTCTGGCAAGCCATTTATGGGCATCTGCGTTGGCTTGCAGGTTCTCTGCGAAGGCTCTGCAGAGGATCCAACAGTATCGGGTTTGGGGTTAATACCTGTCCGTCTAGCGAGGTTTGACTCTTCCTGTAAGAGTGTCCCGCACATCGGATGGAACTCGGCCAAATGTCCCAGCAAAAGTCCAGAGAAATATACCAGTTTCTATGGGCTTCATCCACAAAACAAATACTACTATGTTCATTCATATGCGGCTCCCTACAATGAAAAGGTGCTTGCGGACCAAGGATGGGCAGTTGCAACCGCAACGTATGGGGATGAAACATTTATTGGTGCCATCGGCCGTGATAACATTTTTGCAACACAATTTCATCCTGAGAAAAGCGGCAAAGCCGGCCTCCGCACACTTGAGGCTTTCCTGAATGGGCAAAGTATTCAAAATTTGGACGCCCCTTCAAATTCTACATTTGTTAGTGGTCTGACAAGGCGAGTCATTACATGTTTGGATGTCCGCGCCAATGACAATGGGGACCTAGTAGTAACAAAGGGCGATCAATATGACGTCCGGGAGAAGAGCGGGTATGAAAGTGGAGGCCAAGTCAGAAATTTAGGGAAACCTGTTGAGATGGCGAAACGTTATTATGAACAAGGCGCGGATGAGATTACTTTCTTGAATATTACTTCTTTCCGAAATTGCCCTGTGGCAGATGTTCCAATGCTGGAAATTCTTCGGCGAACGTCAGAAACCGTTTTCGTACCCCTGACAATCGGAGGCGGCATTAGGGATACTGTGGACACCGATGGCACTAAAATTTCAGCGTTGGAAATTGCGACGATGTACTTCAAGTCTGGGGCTGATAAGGTTAGCATTGGATCAGATGCAGTTAGCGCTGCTGAGCTCTACTATGAAAACAACTGCAAACTCAGCGGTGGCACCGCAATCGAGACCATCTCGAAGGCCTACGGCAATCAAGCGGTCGTTGTCAGTGTCGATCCTAAAAGAATTTATGTTAGTAAGGTGGAAGATACAACCCATCGGACAATTCGAACCCAATATCCGAATGAGGCCGGCCAAGAATATTGCTGGTATCAATGTACCATTAAAGGAGGCAGGGAAGGCCGGGATATGGATGTTTACCAGCTTATTAAAGCAGTAGAGGCCATGGGGGCAGGAGAAATCCTTCTTAACTGCATTGATAAGGATGGGAGCAATAGCGGGTTTGATATCGAGCTCATCAATGATGTGAAATCTTTTACAACCATTCCGGTTATTGCATCGAGCGGTGCGGGTAACCCCAGTCACTTCGAGGAAGTTTTTAGGAAAACTACTACCGACGCAGCTTTGGGAGCTGGCATGGTAAGTATATCATTCTGAAATTGCACTCTAAATTATATATACTAACGTGTTCTACCAGTTCCACCGAAATGAGTACACAGTGAAGGACGTTAAGGAATACTTGACATCCAAAGGGCTTCTCGTCCGTGAGAATGAATAATAAACTCAGGTGAGATGGACCACGAAAATAATGTTCACTGTAACTGCAGCTTGGCAGATCTAGGAAATCTTCAAATCTTATACTACCTTCTGCGTATCTACGCATGAAGTTGTTCAAGATTTGATTCAGTTTGTTCAATAGATCCAATAGACACTCTTGCTGCAATCCAAAACTGCAGGAAAATTCAAATGGGATTGAAATAGTTATAACGAGCAGTTAATTAGCATGCCATACACGGGCTCGCGGAAACAGAACCCAGGTACACCCATAGCCCAACAAGATACAGAGCAGAGTGTCAAATAGCGATCTGAAGGGAATCAACCTTATATAACCTAGGTCCTTGGGTAGAACTACCTGGGTAAATCATGGATATTCTCCCGTCCAATAAGATTTATCGCGTGGAACCAAGTTTATGTCTGTGCTTTCTGAACTTTCTGTACTGTATGTACTGTACAATACGTACATACATACATACTCTAAAAGGAAAGGTTCCGATTCAAAAGCCTGCTGCTGACTCACCGATGCGGCTGAGCCCTTGGTTCCCTGGAGTTGACCTCGCTAAAAGGTGTAGCGGCGCCCGCCTGGGTGGCGTTGCCCTAGCGACCGCCCCGCCCACACGTGATCGCTTGTATGTAATATAGCAATAACCTAGCTAGCTCCTCCGAATAGAAGGTTCAACCATCCCACAGGTTATAGCCTGGATAGCTGGTTTTTAATAAAAATCGCGTTAAGAACTGCTGTGTACATGTCTGGATGAGTTCACCCTCTGATCTAATGACTGGACTTTCTACCTCTTTAACAGAGAGAAAGTGATCTTTATGATTGCATTCTAGAGCTGTTGGAGTGTTCCCATCACTAGATGAGGATGAAGAATTAGAAGGCCCAGAGCAGGAACCAAGTTCAAACCACACCATGGATTCATCAAGCTGCGAGCCTGGTGAAACGCCTGCTCCCAAGTCTATATGTGAATCCATGGCAGCTAGTGAAGGAACCTCAAGCCCCCAGCCTCAAATGCCTACTTCTAACATGAGTGGTATGATTACAATGAGTGTAGCAGATTTGTTGGCCTTTTGCCAACAAATGACATGCCAGAATGCTTCAAATATCAACAATGATACCTCTGTGAATGATTTCAAATCTCAGATCCATGAATATCAAAAGAATTATAAGGGGTTGAACCTCTAGATTTGCTCTGGCTGGCTGACTCAGCTTAGCCATCATTTGCATGTGCGCACATGATCATGCTACGCGAGCTTGCTTAAGCCTGAGTTCTCATCTCATTCTTTTCTTCCCTTTCTCAAGCAATTCATCCTTGTTATATAGGAGGACTAGCCTCTAGTTCTTAGAGCTTAACTTTTTACATTACAAATTGCTTCACTTCTTTCATTGATAGACTACTGAGAGCCTTAATTCTGTATCATGAAGCTTAGCAAATGTGCTGACATATGATAGACTATTGAGAGTCTTAAATTCTGCATCATGAAGTTCAGTGATAGCACTGATATATAAATAGACTGAGTTAGCAATCATGCTAACAAATGAACAAGCAACATTGAAAATATCTAGCTGAATGAGATAAAGTGACAGAGTTGTACAATAAATATACAAATGAATCAACATGAAGCAATGAGCAGGGACATTCTCAGCAGCTTTGAACAACAATGAATGATCTTTCTTCAACAGCAGAAACAGGTTCAGTGTGAGAACAGAGATTTAATAGCAGCTCAGCAAGCTGAAATAGTTAATCTATGACAAGCTTTGAACATCTCAACATCAATTCTCTCTCAATTGAATCTGTAATCACTCATTGCAGTCAGAAGATCAAAGACCAAGCTACTGAACTGCAAGAAGTATGATGATTTTAATCTGAAGCACTACTCTTAGTGAGAGCTAAAGCTTCAATCAAAACTTAAGATTGATAAGAAAGCTTTAGGTAATAATGAGGAATGTACTTGATATGTGTACTTGAGACTGAAAGAAATGACAGCAGATCAAGTTTACTTCTGAGTTGAAAATAATAAGAACAAGATCAACTTCATGATAGAAAGCTTACTGAAGCAGACACACATGCTTTTTAGTGATTCTGCACAATAGAAAAAGACTATGCAAAAGCTCAACAATATACAACAGAGTAGAAGAACTCTTTTTAACTTTCTGCTCAAATTTAATCAGCTACTGCTGGAAGCTGATGATCATGAATGAGATAATCACATTAAAAAGAGGTATTTGAAATCCACTCTAAGCATGGAGCTGAGGGAAGGCATGATGGATGTAAGAGAATCATCTCTCTACAAGAATTACTGCAAGAAGTTTAGATTAGTTGATCATCAACTCTCTGAGCTTAAGACTTTAAGGCAGTGATCTAAATGTCACAAGAACAGATCTTCTTCAGATTATATGACATCTAATTCACACTCTCTACTTCATCATGCTGTTCTTGACTGATGAAATCAGTCTCAAGCTTCTGCTGATAATCTAATGAATCTCTCTCCTGGTGTTGTGATCTCAAGCACCTGCCACATCAAATTAATAAATCAGACAGAGGTTAATTGATGAAGAGAGCAAGGCCTGTATCTGAGATGCAGAGTCAGAGATCATATGATTAAGAGCTGCTCATTCAAACCTCTTAGATGCCCTGCCACTCTCATGATAGCTAAGGTGATTCCCAAGCCAGTAGTAGACAATGATGATGTGGATATGAGCAAGGATTCAGGAAAAGAGTAGCTCCAATCAAAAGACACTGAAAGGAGTGAAATAAGAAGCTTATGAGAAAGCAATGAAGAAGATTTAAATCTAAGATAGTATTCAAACCTTTCACTGTTGATGCTCTAGTAGATAATGTCTTTTCAACTAGAGCAATGATAGACAGTGAATGTAATATCTATGATCTTATTTCTCAATTCTACATTAACAAGCATAAGCTCCTGTGCATTGAAATTCCTCTTGTTAAAATGACTGGCTTTGAAGACTTCATGGGACTCTCTACAAGCATAGTGACTAATATTCAAATTGATATAGATGGTCACATAACTGAATGAGCTTTTTTCTACATAGTGAATGAGTTACATGATCATGATATGTATCTAGATGACCCCTGGCTGGCCCAGCAAAAGGTGACCGTGATCCCTCATTGAAGAATTGTGAGATTTGAAGAGAGTGACATAGAGATAGAGCCTAGTTCAAATGCAAAAGCTGATGTGATTCTCATCTCTGCCATAAGCTTCTCTAGGCTTGTGAGCACTTGAGAGAAGTGAAACATCAAGATCTTCACTGTCAGTTTGACCAACATTCAAAAAACTCTAAAAGTAAAATCAAAGATTGACTCTAGAGAAAAGCTGCCTGAACATTATCATGAGTTTTTGAACATATTTGATAAGGAAGCTGCTGACACTCTACCCTCACTTTGTGACCCAGGTAGAGATCATGGGATTGAACTGATTAAAAAGACTGATGATAGCATAGAACAATCCCCTTGAGGCTCATTATATAATATGTCTTGAGAGGAACTACTGGCTTTGTGAAAGACTCTTACAGATTATCTGAATAAGAGTTTTATTAGAGTGAGCAACTCCCCTGCAGCTGCTCTCATACTATTTGTGAAGAAGTCTGAAAGTGGGCTAAGATTCTGTATGGACTATTGAGCTCTTAACAAAATCATCTGAAAGAATTGATATTCTTTATCATTAATCAGTGAGACTCTACAGTGAATTAAACAGGCTAAATGATTCACTAAGCTGGACATTATTGCAGCTTTTCACAAGATTTGAATCACAGAAGGTGATGAGTGAATGATAGTCTTTAGAACCAGATACAGGCTATTTGAATGGCTGGTTACATCTTTTGATTTGGTCAATGCTCTAAGCACATTTCAAAAATATATCAACTGAGCATTATGTGGATATTTGAATGACTTCTGCTCAGTCTATTTAGATGACATCTTGATATTTTTCTCAAGAAGCTTACAGGAGCATCATGAGCATGTACAAAAGATACTTATATGTCTACAGAAAGCAGGCCTGCAGGCAGACATCAGAAAGAGTGAGTTCAAGGTGAACAGCACAAAATATCTTGAATTCATCATTGAAGTGAGCAAGAATATATGAATAGATTCAGAGAAGGTTAAAGCTGTTTTGGAATGAGCAATACCTACTACTCTTAAAGGTGTATAAGGATTTTTAAGCTTTGCCAATTTCTATAGACAATTTATCAGAGATTTCTCAAAGATCATGATCTCACTGATGATTCTTACATGCAAGAATGTTCCTTTTTTGTGGATGAGCAAGGCTGAGAAAACTTTTAAGTGTCTAAAATCAATGTTTATCTCTGCTCCAATCCTGCTTCAATTTGACCCTGATCATGAGACTATATTGAAAATGAACTCCTCAGATTACATCTCAGGAGGAGTGCTGCTACAATATGATAAGTAGAGCATTCTACACTCATGTGTCTTCTTCTCTCACAAGCATTCACCTGCAGAATGCAACTATGAGATTCATGATAAGAAGTTATTAGTGATAATTGAGTGTTTAAAGAAATGAGACACTGAGCTATGAAGCATAAAGAAATTCAAAATTCTCACAGATCATAAGAATCTAGAATACTTCATGACTACACACAGACTAAATGAAAGACAGCTATGTTGAATGAATATTCTCTATTGATTCAACTTCAGAATTGATTACCAGCCAGAGAAGTTGAATGCTGAACCAGACACTCTATCATGAAGAGAGCAGAACATGTCACAGGGTGGTAATGATGAGAGAATCAAGCAGAGACAAGCTCAACTACTTAAGTTTAATGTACTGGCACCTGGAATGAAACCAATAGTAGTCACTGCTAGTGTGGAACCTGAGATGTCTCTTCAAGCTCAGTGAAATAAGGCTCACAAAAATGACAAAATTCTGCAGTGTCTGGAGCAAACTCTTCATGAGAGAAGATTCAGATTTCCTTCTGAACTCAGCATTAAGGCCTATGTCTCTGAGTGCTATTTAAATGAGAATGAGAAGCTTCTCTTTCAAGATTGTAAGTGAGTGCCAGACTTCAAACCTCTTCAAACCAGGTTAGTGCATGAGACTCATGACTCACCTCTTATCAGTCATCCCAGGTGAGAGCAAACAGCAGAAGTTCTAAGACATGAGTTCTACTGGTCAGGCTATGCCACTGATATGAGAAGAATGACCAGGAACTGCCATCTTTGCAGATCAAACACCACATGAAGAGATCAACATCAGGGACTGCTTAAGCCTCTGTAAAGGGTTAAGCTCTAAGAACTAGAGGCTAGTCCTCCTATATAACAAGGACGAATTGCTTGAGAAAGGAAAGAAAAGAATGAGATGAGAACTCAAGCTTAAGCAAGCTCACATAGCATGATCACGTGCGCACATGCAAATGATGGCTAGGCTGAGTCAGCCAGCCAGAGCAAATGATGGCTAGGCTGAGTCAGCCAGTCAGAGCAAATCTAGAGGTTCAACCTCTTATAATATCCCCCTTCTCCCTCTTTGTTGTGAGTCTTTATGACTATTTAAAGCCCTCTTTACATCTAATTTTGCCTGCTGAGAGGCCTCTCAAGTGTTCAAGGCCTTCACTTCTTGTAGAAGACTCATGTCATTCCATGTAGGCTTAGCTCAATCTACCCATTTAATGAGGTATTGCTTTTTCCTCTGGTAAGTTTGTTCACTCTGAATTTCCTCAATCTCAAACTCAGGTCCTTCTGAAGTCTCTATAGTGGATGGCTGCCAGTCAGTTTGCCTCTGACTAGACAGGGAATTCATCACTGCAGCATGTAGAAGCTTTATATTAAAGATATTGTGAATGTCAGGTGAGACATTCAGTCAGTAAGCATGAAATTATATCTTTTCTAGCATAGTATATTGATTGTATTTTGCATTCAGCTTCTTGCACAGGTGATTAGTTCTCATGTTCTCTAAGCTCAACCAGACTTTATCTTCAGGTTGAAAGCTTGAAGCTGGGTCTCTTCATCTATTTATGTATTTCTATTGAGATTGCTGAGCATCTGTCATTTTTACTTGAGCTCACTTCAACACTTCACAGGCTTTTCTCATATAATCATCTGCAAACTCAATGAGATTATGTGATGTTTCAATGAGAGATGCATCAGCTATATCAATGAAGGAGACATAGAAAAGATGTATTAAAAAGAATGAGCTCATGCCCATTGAGGCAGTATCTTTATTATTGATGGTCAGCTCTGCTAGAGAAAGTCATTCACATCAGTCATCCTGTTGAAAGCTAATGTACTTGTGTAGATAGATTTTCAGAATCTGATTCATTCACTCTGTAGCTCTGTTAGTCTCTGAGTGATAGACTGTAAAGAGTCATCTCTTAATGTCTAATTTCTCACACACTCAAGTTCAAAACATGCTTGTAAAAGCTGACCCTCAATCTGACACTATCATCTTAGAGATACTATGTTGAGAGATGATGTTGTAAAGGAATACTCTAGTCACTGTCTCTGCATTAGTTTTCTTAACTGCTTTTAATATAACTCTATTGATCAGTCTGTCCATTATAATCATGATGTTCATATATTCTTTAGAGCTCAGTAAGTTCATAATAAAGTTCATAAAAAGCTCTTGCCATATGTGTTCAGGAATAGGGAAAGGCTTAAGCAGTTCCTGATGTCAATCTCTTCATGTGATGTTTAATCTGCAAAGGTGGCAGTTCCTGATCATTCTTCTCACATTGATGGCATAGCTTGGCTAGTAGAACTCACATCTTAGAACTCCTACTGTTTGCTCTCACCTGAGATGATTGGTAAGAGATGAGTCATAAGCCTCATGCACTAGCCTGGTTTGAAGAGGTTTAAAGTCTGGCACCCACTTACAATCTTGAAAGAGAAGCTTCTCATTCTCATTTAAATAGCACTCAGAGACATAGGCCTTAATGCTGAGTTCAGAAGGAAATCTGAATCTTCTATCATGAAGAGTCTGCTCCAGACACTGCAGAATCTTGTTATTTTTGTGAGTCTTATTTCACTGAGCTTGAAGAGACATCTCAGGTTTTACACTGGCAGTGACCACTCTTGATTCCATTTCAGATGTCAGTACATTAAACTTAAGTAGTTGAGCTTGTCTCTGCTTGATCCTCTCATCATTAGTGCTCTATGACATATTCTGCTCTCTTTGTGATAGAGTGTCTGATTCAGTGTTCAACTTCTCTGGTCAGTAATCAATTCTGAAGTTGAATTGATAGAGAATATTCATTCAACATAGCTGTTTTTTATTTAGTCTGCATGTAGTCATGAAGTATTCTAGATTCTTATGATCTGTGAAGATCTTGAATTCCTTTACACTTCATAGCTCAGTATTTCATTTCTTTAAATACTCAATTATTGCTAATAACTCCTTATCATGAATCTCATAGTTGCATTTTACAGGTAAATGCTTGTGAGAGAAGAAGGCACATGAGTGTAGAATGCTCTGCTCATCATATTGTAGCAGCACTTCTTCTGAGGCATAATCTGAGAAGTCTGTTTCTAATATAGTCTTACAGTCAGAGTCAAATTGAAGCAGGATTAAAGCAGAGATAAACATTGATTTTAGATACTTAAAAGCTTCCTCAGCCTTGCTTATCTATAAAAAAGAAACATTCTTACATGTAAGAATCATCAGTGAGGTCATGATCTTTGAGAAATCTCTGATAAATTATCTATAGAAATTGGCAAAGTCTAAAAATCCTTATACACTCTTAAAAGTAGTAGGTGTCACTTATTTCAAAATAGCTTTAATCTTCTCTGAATTCATTCATATATCCTTACCTACTTTAATGATGAATTCAAAATATTTTGTGCTGTTCATTTCAAACTCACTCTTTCTGATGTTTGCCTGCAGACCTGCTTCCCATAAATGCATAAGCATCTTTTGTACATGCACACAATGCTCCTGTAAGCTTCTTAAGGAAAATATCAAGATGTCATCTAAATAGACTGAGCAGAAGTCATCTAGATATCTATGTAATGCCCAGTTGATATATTTTTGAAATGTGCTCAGAGCATTAGCCAAATCAAAGGGTGTAATCAGTCACTCAAATAGTCCATATTTGGTTCTAAAGGGTTCTAAAGGCTATCATTCACTCATCACCTTTCATGATTTGAATCTTGTGAAAAGCTGCAATAATATTCAGCTTAGTGAATCATTTAGCCTGTTCAATTCACTGTAGAGTCTCACTGATTAATGGTAGAGAATATCAATTCTTTTAAGTGATTTTGTTAAGAGCTTGATAGTCCACATAGAATCTTAGCCCACTCTCAGACTTTTTCATGAATAGTACAGAGGCAGCTGCAGAGGAGTTGCTCACTTTAATAAAACTCTTATCTAGATAATCTGTAAGAGTCTTTTGCAAAGCCAGTAGTTCCTTTCAAGATATATTATATAATGAGCCTCAAGGGGGTTGTTCTGTGCTATTATTAGCCTTTTTAATCAGTTTAATCCCATGATCTCTACCTGGGCCACAAAGTGAGGGTAGAGTATCTACAGCTTTCTTATCAAATATGTCTAAAAACTCATGATAATGTTCAGGCAGCTTTTCTCTAGGGTCAATCTTTGATTTCACTTCTAGAGTTTTTTGAATGTTGGTCAAACTGACAGTGAAGATCTTGATGTTTCACTTCTCTCAAGTGCTCACAAGTCTAGAGAAGCTTACAGCAGAGATGAGAATCACATCAGCTTTTACATTTGAACTAGGCTCTACCTCTATGCCACTCTTTTCAAATCTCACAATTCTTTGATGAGGGATCATGGTCACCTTTTGCTGGGTCAGCCAGAGGTCATCTAGATACATATCATGACCATGTAACCCATTCATCATGTAAAGAAAGACTCATTCAGTTATGTGACCATCTATATCAATTTGAATGCCAGTCACTATGCTCATGGAGAGTCTCATGAAGTCTTCAAAGCCAGTCATTTTAACAGGAGAAATTTCAATACACAGAAGCTTATACTTGTTAATGTAAGATTGAGAAATAAGACCATAGACATTACATCTACTATCTATTATTGCTCTAGTTGAAAAGATATTATCTACTAGAGCATTGACAGTGAAGGGTTTGAATATCATCTTAGATTTAAATCTTCTTCATTACTTTCTCATAAGCTTCTTATTTTGCTCCTTTCAGTATCTTTTGATTGGAGCTACTCTTTTCTCAAATCCTCACTCATATCCATATCATTGTTGTTCAGTACTGGCTCAGGAATCACCTTAGCTATCATAGAGGTGGCAGAGCATCTAAGAGGTTTGAACAGATAGCTCTTAATCATATAACCTTCAGCTCTGCATCTCAGGCACAGGCCTTGCTCTCTTCATCAATTAACCTCTGTCTGATTTATCAATTTGATGTGATGAGTGCTTGGGATTACAGCATCAGAAGAGAGATTCATCAGATCATCAGCAGAAGCTTGAGATCAATTTTATTGATCAAGAACAGCATGATGAAGTAGAGAGTGTGAATTAGATGTCATATAATCTGAAGAAGATCTGCTCTCATGACATTTAGACCACTATCTTAAAGTCTTAAGCTCAGAGAGTTGATGATCAACTAATCTAAGCTCCTTGCAATAATTCTCATAGAGAGACAGTTCTCTTACACCCACTATACCTTCCCTCAGCTCCATGCTTAGAGTGAATTTCAAATACTTTTTTTTAATATGATCATTTCATCTGTGACCACCAACTTCCAGCAGTAGCTGATTAAATTCAGACAGAAAATTAAAGAGAGCTCTTCTACTCTGTTGTAGATTATTGAGCTTTTGCATAGTCTTTTTCTGTCATGCAGAATTACTAAAGAGCATGCATGTCTGCTTCAGTAAGCTCTCTACTGTGAAGTTGATCTTGTTCTTATTATTCTCAACTCAGAAGTAAACTCAAGCTGCTGCCATTTCTTTTAGTCTTAAGTACACATACCAAGCACATTCCTCATTATTACCTAAAGCTTTCTCATCAACCTTAAGTTTTGATTGAAGCTTTAGCTCTCACTGAGAGTAGTGCTTTAGATTAGAACCATCATACTTCTTGCAGTTCAGTAGCTTGATCTTTGATCTTCTGATTGCAATGAGTAGTTGCAGGTTCAATTGAGAGAGAATTGATGTTGAGGTGTTCAAAGCTTGTCATAGATTAGCTATTTCAGCTTGCTGAGCTGCTATTAAATTTCTGTTCTCATGCTGAACCTGTTCCTGCTGTTGAAGAAAGGTCATTCATTGTTGTTCAAAGCTGCTGGAGGCATCCCTGCTCATTGCTTCATGTTGATCCATTTGTTGTACAAGTCTGCCACTTTATCTCATTCAGTTAGACATTTTCAATATTACTCATTTGTTTGTTAGCACAATTGCTAACCCAGTCTATTCATATATCAGTGCTATCACTGAACTTCATGATGCAGGATTTAAGGCTCTCAATAGTCTATCATATGTCAGCACGTTTACTGAGCTTCATGATACAGGATTAAAGCTTCCAGTAGCCTATCAATGAAAGGAGTGAAGCAATTCATAATGTAAAGGGTTAAGCTCTAAGAAGTAAAGGCTAGTCCTCCTATATAACAAGGATAAATTGCTTGAGAAAGGGAAGAAAAGAATGAGATGAGAACTTGAGCTTAAGCAAGCTCACATAGCATGATCATGTGCACACATGCAAATGATGACTAGGCTGAATCAGCTAGCCAGAGCAAATCTAAGGGTTCAACCCCTTATAGCCTCTTCTCATTCCTGAACATATGTGGCAGGAGCTTTCCATGGACTTTATCATAGACTTACCAAGCTCTAAAGAATACATGAACATCATGATTATAATGAACAGACTGACCAAAGAGATTATATTAAAAGCAGTTAAGAAAACTGATATGAAGACAGTGGCTAGAGTGTTCCTTCACAACATCATTTCTTGACATGGCATTCTTAAGGCAGTAGTGTCAAATTGAGAGTCAGCTTTCACAAGCATGTTTTGAACTCAGATGTGTGAAAAATTAGACATTAAGAGACAACTCTTCACAGTCTATCACTCAGAGACTGACAGAGCTACAGAGCAAATAAATCAGATTCTGAAAATCTACCTACACAAGTACATTAGCTTTCAACAAGATGACTGGTGTGAATGACTCTCTCTAGCAGAGCTGGCCATCAATAATAGAGATGCTGCCTCAACAGGTATGAGCTTATTCTTTTTAACACATCTTTTCTACATCTCCTTCATTGATATAGCTGATGCACCTCTCATTGAAACATCACATAATCTCATTGAGTTTGCAGATGATTATATGAGGAAGGTTCATGAAGTGTTGAAGTAAGCTCAAGTAAAAATGATAGATGCTCAGCAATCTCAAGAGAAATATGTGAATAGATGAAAAGATATGGCTTCAAGCTTTCAACCTGGAGATAAGGTCTGGTTGAGCTTAGAGAATATGAGAACTAATCACCTGTGCAAGAAGCTGAACATGAAATACAATCAATATACTATGCTAGAAAAGATAAAATCTCATGTCTATCAACTGAACATCTTACTCAGCATTCATAATGTCTTTAATGTAAAGCTTCTACATGCTGTGGTGATGAATCTCCTGCATAGTCAGAGGCAAACCAACTGGTAGTCACTCACTATAGAGACTCCAGAAGGACTTGAGTTTGAGATTGAGAAAATTCAAAGTGAATGAACCTACTAGAGGAAAAAGCAATACCTCATTAAATGAGTAGATTGAGCTGAGTCTATGTGGAATGACACAAGTCTCCTACAAAAAGTGAAGGCCTTGAACACTTGAGAGGCCTCTCAGCAGGCAAAATTAGATGTAAAGAGGACTTTAAATAGTTGTAAAGGCCTGCAACAAAGAGGGAGAAGAGAAGTATTATAAAAGGTTGAACCTTTAGATTTGCTCTGACTGGCTGACTCAGCCTAGTCATCATTTGCATGTGCGCATGTAATCATGCTACACAAGCTTGCTTAAGCCTGAGTTCTCATCTCATTCTTTTCTTTCCTTTCTCAAGCAATTCGTCCTTGTTATATAGGAGGACTAGCCTTTAGTTCTTAAAGCTTAATCCTTTATAAGGATGTCCAAATAGCTATGAATACTAAGGCTATAACTATATTCAATGACACTAATTATCAAATCTGGTGTATAGGAATTCTTGTGGACACTGAAGTCATCAGTGAAACTGATATTCTAATCAAGAATCAACATATCTGTTTAGATGATATTAGTCAAAATATGTTGAATGCTGAAAAATGAAATATTTGAATCAAAGTACTCTATTGATATTTGTTGCAATCCTTATTGGGGCCTGTACATACAATTATTGAAGTCTGGAAACCTGACAACACTGCTATGTTATAGGAAAAGATTAGTGTCAAATATGTGATGTCTTTGATAGAAGAATATCTCAATGTCATGAAGGAGCTGACTATCCTACATATCAATAATGATTACTTGGTGTTTCAAAGAAGATTCCACTACTTAGTTGCACATCATAAGAAACTGATGAATGATTCAGAGGACTTCTATCATGATCTTTTCCTTATTGATTTGAAAGAACATCAAAAGTCTTTTGTCAATACATATTTGAATGATTTTTACATGATCAATCAGAACTCTATTGATAATATTGATATTAACAATCTCATGAAGCAGTTAATAAATTGTACAAGCAAGTTTAATGAACACTTCAAACTTTCATGAGTCAACATGACTACTTTCTTCATGTCAAACTTCAACTCATCTAATATCACAAATTTGAATAGTTTTAAATGTGAGATCTGTCACTTAAATCAGTACATTAAGAACTCTTGTTGATGATTACATCTCAAACTTGCCACTGAAGAGTGAAGAAAGATAAATAAGAATAAAATTATTAAATTCATAGAAAATAGCAACACCAGCAGTCACAATAAATAAAAGAGCAAAAAGAAGAATAAAAATAATAAAAAGAATAAATCTTTTAATCTTCTAGTGACATAATCTACTGCTGTCAATGCTGCAGTCACTTTGTCAGCAATCACTGATATTATCTTCATGTTTTGATTTTTCAACACATGTGCAAGTTTTTATATGATGAGAGAAAAGCAGTTTATTATTCAATGAAAAATCTATGACAATGATCTCAAAATTCATACAGCAGATGATAAATATAGTCATATCAAAGAGATTGAAAATCTCATTCTAGAATCTGACAGAGGGGATATATCTATATATGATATTCATTATATTTCAAATCTTACTGTCAACTTAGTATCTTTTGCTAAGTTGAAGGATCAGAGTTTTCAATATGAACTTTCAAATTCAAATATTCTGTTTTACTTCATCATCAAGACTCTCAATGATGTTATTTTCACTGTGATTCACACAGCTCAGAGTTCAATTTATAAAATAGTTGAAAGAATATCAGAAGTTGACACTTATCATAAGTCAAAAGTGATCTATTTCACAGTAAAATCACATATATATGATAATGATTATGCTAAGACCTTGGTTATCACTGACAACAATGATCTTATCAATGTTCAATCTTAATCTCAAGAATCATCTACAGCTATGAAAACACTTGCTGAGTGGCATGTTGACCTGGAGCATATACGTACAGAAGTCATTATAGCTTTGACAAAGAATTCACTATTCAGTATCTGCATCAAAAGTCTCAATACTAGTTTCTTTTACAATACCTATGTCAAAGCAGGTATGATATGTAAATACTCGATCACCCTTATACCACAGGCTATAAGGCCAATAGAACAGATTCATATTGATCTGACAGATGGTGACTGCACATTGAGTAATACAAATAATCATTCTATAGAATCTTATCAAGGCACAAAATATTTTATATTAATCACAGATGATATGACACAATTTAGATGAATCTATTTCCTATATAGCAAAGATCAAGTATTTGATTATTATTCTCATTAGATTAAGTTCATTAAGAACTTCAGTTTTTCAGCCCCTGCCTACATCAGGACAAATGTAGATAAAGTTTTTCAATCATAAAAGATGACAATATTAATGATTGCTGACAGCACAGTATGAGAATCAACTACCTCTTAATCACCTCATCAAGACAGCATATCTGAATATGGTATTCACATCATTATGACATGAGTCAGAGCAATTATTATAGAAAAGGAAATTTTAAAGAAGTTCTAAGTAAACATTCTAGAAATAGTTATTTCAATCATAAATAATATATTCACATCTATAATCTTATATAATAAGAAGTATTAGCCTGCAATCATAAATAATAATAGCAAGAAGTCTGTCTGTAGTTCTCATATAATTTCTTTTTTAGCATTGATGAACATGTCACTGCAGATCATTCACTTCTATGAGCTTGAATCTGATGTTTTTGTCTATCTTCATGAATCACAAAAGCTGGTAGATAAGCTATTCACTCAGACTAAATTATACAAACTTATTGAATTTCACAGCTAGTCAATCTATCATGTGTGAAGTCTTATCTCTGATAAGATTATTGATATGTCTGATGTGATTTTCCCTACAAAAGTGCAGGAAATACAAAAAGATTTCACTATTACCATAACAATCAAAGTTGAAAACACCCTGACCTCTATTATTTATTTAATAGAGGATGATTCTGATATTTCTGATTTTTTAGAATCATATATTCCATGAATGAGGTCTGTGAAAGCCTTCATGATGTACATACCTTTCTCAATTACAGGTGGCTTGTTGAAAAGCTTCAAGAATATGATTAATCATTTTCAGATGAAATCACATTAGAAGAAATCTATACAATGTGAAATTAACAATCTTGAACATCAGAAGACTTGAACATTAATTTCACATTCTGATGTCCCTCACAGTGAGTCAATAGCACTCAGCTGCTGAGTTTTTGTCAAAAAGAATCACCCTAGTGACCTCAATGCCAATGAAGATGGCATCTTGTAGAAGTTCAGATGAGTAATTTATAGCAATTGACTCAAAAAGAGAACATATCAAGAAACATACACCCCTGTAGTTACAGATATCACAAATCACATGATGTTCATGATCACCACAAAACACAGTTAGACCCTACAGCAAGTGGATATAGTGATAATATATTTACACAGAAAATTTAGAAAAATAGTCTATATGAGACAATCCACTGACTTCAAAGAAGGAGCTTCATGTATGCTTGTTTGTACAGTTAAAGAATCTCAATACAGGTTGAATTCAGCTGTTAAAATATGATATGATTACTTGACAGCTCTGCTACAGTAGAATGACTTTATTTCAAGTTCTTATAATCTTATCCTTTGACAGCATTCAGCCTGAAAATATCTATATATGATCATATACATTGACAATCTTCATATTTTTGTGGATGCTCTGAAGGATGTCAATTGACTAGTTGATGTTCTGCATCAGAAGCTTGAGATCAAAGATTTGAATGAACTCATAAAATATCTAGGTACGAAAGTAAAATGTACAAATAGTAGCATTGAATTGACCCTCTAACATTATATCAATTGATTGATAGAAGATTTCCACCTGGATGATGCAACTACTGTCTGAACACTCATGAATGAAAGTCTATGTTTGAATGACTCCTCTGTTTCTGAAAAGAAGGCTGGTTTTACAAAACAGTGATTTCTATAAGGGGCTGAACCTCTAGATTCGCTCTGGCTGACTGACTCAGCCTAGCCATCATTTGCACGTGCGCACGTGATCATGCTACGCGAGCTTGCTTAAGCTCATATTCTCATCTCATTCTTTTCTTCCCTTTTTCAAGCAATTTGTCCTTGTTATATAGGAGGACTAGCCTCTAGTTCTTAGAGCTTAATCCTCTACATTACAAATTGCTTCACTTCTTTCATTGATAGGCCACTGAGAGTCTTAATCCTATATCACAAAGCTCAGCAAATATGCTGACATATCATAGACTATTGAGAGTTTTAAATTCTGTATCACAAAAGTTCAATGATAGCACTGATATATGAATAGACTGAGTTAGCAATCATACTAACAAATGAATGAGCAACATTGAAAATGTCTAGCTGAATGAGATAAAGTGACAGACTTGTACAATGAATACACAAATGAATCAACATGAAGCAATGAGTAGGGACATCTCCAGCAGCTTTGAACAACAATGAATGGCCTTTCTTCAACAATAGAAACAGGTTCAGTGTGAGAACAGAGATTTAATAGCAGCTCAGCAAGCTGAAATAGCTAATCAATGACAAGCTTTGAACATCTCAACATCAACTCTCTCTCAATTGAATCTGTAATCACTTATTGTAGTCAGAAGATCAAAGATCAAGCTATCAGACTGCAAGAAGTATGATGATTCTAATCTGAAACACTACTCTCAGTGAGAGCTAAAGCTTTAATCAAAACTTAAGATTGATGGAAAAGCTTTATATAATAATGAGAAATGTGTTTGATATGTATACTTGAGACTGAAAGGAATGGCAGCAGCTTGAGTTTACCCCTGAGTTGAGAATAATAAGAACAAGATCAACTTCATGATAGAGAGCTTACTGAAGCAGATACACATGCTCTTTAGTGATTTTGCATTACAGAAAAAGACTATGCAAAAGCTCAACAATCTATGACAGAGTAGAAGAGCTCTCTTTGACCTTCTGTCTGAATTTAATCAGCTACTGCTGGAAACTGATAGTCATAGATGAAATGATTGTATTAAAAAGGAGTATTTGAAATCCACCCTAAGCATGGAGCTGAGGGAAGGCATGATGAGTATAAGGGAATCATCTCTCTATGAGAATTACTACAAGGAGCTTAGATTAGTTGATCATCAACTCTTTGAGCTTAAGACTTTAGAGCAGTGGTCTAAATGTCATGAAAGCAGATTTTCTTCAGATCATACAATATCTAATTCACACTCTCCACTTCATCATACTGTTCTTGATTGATGAAACTGGTCTCAAGCTTCTGCTGATAATCTGATAAATCTCTCTCCTGGTGCTGTGATCTCAAGCATTTACCATATCAAATTGATAAATCAGACAGAGATTAATTAATGAAGAGAGTAAGGCCTGTGCCTGAGATGTAGAGTCAGAGATTATATGATTAAGAGCTGTCTGTTCAAACCTCTCAAACACTCTGCTACCTCTATGATAGTTAAGGTGATTTCCAAGCCAGTACTGAATGATGACAATGTAGATATGAGTGAGGATTCAGAAAAAAGAGTAGCTTCAATCAAAAGATACTGAAAGGAGTGAAATAAGAAGCTTATAAAGAAGCAATGGAGAAGATTTAAATCTAAGATGATATTCAAATCCTTCACTGTCAATGCTCTAGTAGATAATGCCTTTTTGACTAGAGTAATGATAGACAGTAGATATAATGTCTATGATCTTATTTCTCAATTCTATATTAACAAGCACAAGCTCCTGTGTATTGAAATTCCCTCTGTTAAAATCACTGGCTTTGAAGACTCTATGAGACTCTTCACAAGCATGATAACTGGCATTCAAATTGATATATATGATCACAAAACTGAATGAGCCTTTCTCTACATAGTGAATAGATTACATGGTCATGATATGTATCTAGATGACCCCTGGCTGGCCTAGCAAAAGATAACCATGATCCTTTATCAAAGAATTGTAAGATTTGAAGAGAGTGGTATAGAGATAAAGTCTAGTTCAAATGCAAAAGCTGATGTGATTTCCATCTCTGCCATAAGCTTCTTTAGGCTTGTGAGCACTCAAGAGAAGTGAAACATTGAGATCTTCACTGTCAGTTTGATCAACATTCAAAAGACTCTAGAAGTGAAATCAAAGATTGACCCTAGAGAAAAGCTGTCTGAATATTATCATAAGTTTTTGAATATATTTGATAAGGAAGCCGCTGACACTCTATCTCCACTTCATGACTCAGGTAGAGATCATGAAATTAAATTAATTAAAAAGGTTGATGATAGCACAGAACAACCTTTTTCAGACTCACTATATAATATGTCTCAAGAGAAACTACTGACTTTGTGAAAGACTCTTACAGATTATCTAGATAAGAATTTTATTAGAGTGAGCAACTCTCTCACAGCTGCTGCTGTACTATTCACAAAGAAGCCTGAAGATGAGCTAAGATTCTATGTGAACTATTGAGCTCTTAACAAAATTATCTGAAAGAATTGATATTCTCTATCATTAATCAGTGAGACTATATAGCAAATTGGACAGGTTAAATAATTCACTAAGTTGAACATTATTACAGCTTTTCACAAGATTCAAATCACAGAAGATGATGAGTGAATGACAGTCTTTAGAATCAGATACAGGCTATTTGAGTAGCTGATTACACTCTTTGATTTGATCAATGTTTTGAGCACATTTCAAAAATATATCAACTGGGTATTATGTGGATATCTAAATGACTTCTGCTCAGTCTATTTAGATGATATCTTGATATTTTCCTCAAGAAGCTTACAGAAGCATTGTGAGCATGTACAAAAAATACTTATATGTCTACAGAAAGCAGACCTGCAGGCAGACATCAGAAAGAGTGAGTTTGAGATAAATAGTACAAAATATCTTGAATTCATCATTGAAGCAGGCAAGGATATATGAATAGATTCAGAGAAGATTAAAGCTGTTTTGAAATGAGCAACACCTACTACTCTTAAGAGTATAAAAGGATTTTTAGACTTTGTCAATTTCTATAGACAATTTATCAGGAATTTCTCAAAGATCATAATCTCACTGATAATTCTTACATGCAAGAATATTCCCTTTTTGTGGATGAGCAAGGCTGAGAAAACTTTTAAATGTCTAAAATCAATGTTTATCTCTGCTCTAATCTTGCTTCAATTCAACTCTAACCATGAGACTATATTAAAAACAGACTTCTCAGATTATGTCTCAAAAGGAGTGCTGCTACAATATGATGAGCAGAGCATTCTACACTCATATGCCTTCTTCTCTTGCAAGCATTCACCTGCGGAATTCAACTATGAGATTCATGATAAGAAGTTATTAACAATAATTAAGTGTTTAAAAAAATGAGATGCTGAGCTATGAAGTGTAAAGAAATTCAAAATTCTCACAGATCATAAAAATCTAGAATACTTTGTGACTACACACAGACTAAATAAAAGACAGCTATGTTGAATAAATATTCTCTATCAATTCAACTTCAGAATTGATTACTGGCCAAGGAAATTGAATGCTAAACCAGATGTTCTATCACAAAGAGAGCAGAACATGTCACAGAGTACTGATGATGAGAGAATCAAGCAGAGGCAAGCTTAATTAATTAAGTTTAATATACTGGCATCTGAAATGGAATCAAGAGTAGCTGCTGCCAGTGTGGAACCTGAGATGTCTCTCTCAGCTCAGTGAAATGAGACTCATAAAAATGACAAGATTCTACAGTGTATAAAACAGACTCTTCATGAGGAAAGATTCAGATTTTCTTCTGAACTCAGCATTAAGATTTTTATCTCTGAGTGCTCTTTAAATGAGAACAAAGAGCTTCTTTTTTGAGATTGTAAGTGAGTGCCAGACTTTGAACCTCTTCAAACTAAGTTAGTGCACAAGGCTCATGACTCATCTCTTACTGGTCATCCTGGATAAGAGCAAATGGCAAAAGTTCTAAGATGTAAGTTCTACTGATCAGACTATGTTACTAATGTGAGAAGAATAATTAGAAACTATCATCTTTGCAGATCAAACACTACATGAAGAGATTGACATCAGAGACTGCTTAAGCCTCTTCTCATTCCTGAACACATGTGACAGGAGCTTTCTATGAACTTTATTGTAAACTTATCAAGCTCTAAAGAATATACAAACATTATGATTATAATAGACAGACTGATCAAGGGAGTTATATTAAAAGCAGTTAAGAAAACTGATGTGGAGACAGTGACTAGAGTGTTTCTTCATGACATCATTTCTTGACATAGCATTCATAAAGCAGTAGTGTCAGATTGAGAGTCAGCTTTCATAAACATGTTTTGAACTCAGATGTGTGAGAAATTAGACATTAAAAGATGACTCTTCACAGTCTATCACTTAGAGACTGATAGAGCTATAGAGCAAATGAATCAGACTCTAAAAATCTATCTATGCAAGTATATTAGCTTTCAACAGGATGACTAATATGAATGACTTTCTCTGGCAGAGCTGATCATCAATAATAGAGATGCTGTTTCAACAGACATGAGCTCATTCTTTTTAATATATCTTTTCCATGTCTTTTTCATTGATATAGCTGATGCACCTTCTGTTGAAACATCATATAATCTCATTGAGTTTGCAGATGATTATATGAGAAAGGCCTATGAAGTGTTGAAGTGAGCTCAAGTAAAAATGACAGATGCTCAGCAATCTCAAGAGAACTATATGAATAGATAAACAGATTCAGCTCCAAGCTTTCAACCTGGAGATAAGATCTGATTGAGCTTAGAGAACATGAGAACTAATTGCTCATGCAAGAAGCTGAACATGAAATACAATCAATATACTGTGCTAGAAAAGATAAAATCTTATACTTACTGACTGAATGTCTCATTCAGTATTCATAATATCTTTAATGTAAAGCTTCTACATGCAGCAGCAATAGATTTTTTACCTAGTCAAAGACAAATCAACTGGCAGCCACTCACTATAAAGACTCTGAAAGGACTTGAGTTTGAGATTAAGAAAATTTGAGGTGAATAAACCTACCAGAGAAAAAAGTAATATCTTGTTAAATGAGTAGATTGAGCTGAGTCTACATGGAATAATGTAAGTCTCCTACAAGAAGTGAAGACTTTGAACACTTGGAAAGCCTTTTAGCAGGCAAAATTAGATGTAAAGAGGACTTTAAATAGTCATAAGGACTCACAATAAAGAGGGAAAAGAGGAGTATTATAAGAGGCTGAACCCTTAGATTCACTCTGACTGGCTGACTCAGCCTAGTCATTGTTTGCATATGCGCACATGATCATGCTGCACATATGCACATGATCATACTATGTGAGCTTGCTTAAGCTTGTGTTCTCATCTCATTCTTTTCTTTCTTTTCCCAAGTAATTTGTCCTTGTTATATAAGAGGACTAGTCTCTAGTTCTTTGAGCTTAATCCTCTACAGCAGCATCTCTATTATTGATGATCAGCTCTGTCAGAGGGAGCTATTCACACCAGTCATCCTGTTGAAAACTAACATACTTGTGTAGATAGATTTCCAGAGTCTGATTCATTTATTCTGTAGCTCTATCAGTCTCTGAGTGATAGACTGTGGAGAATTATCTTTTAATGTCTAATTTCTCACACATCTGAGTTCAAAACATGCTTGTGAAAGCTGATCCTTGATTTGACACTACTGTCTTAGAAATGTCATGTTGAGAGATAATATTGTGAAGAAACACTCTAATCACTGTCTTCATATCAGTTTTCTTAACTACTTTTAATATAACTCCCTTGATCAGTCTGTCTGTTATAATCATAATGTTTGTGTATTCTTTAGAGCTTGATAAGTTCATCATAAAGTCCATGAAAAGCTCCTGCCACATGTGTTCAGGAATGAAAAGAGGCTTAAGCAGTCTCTGACATCAATCTTTTTATGCAGTGTTTGATCTGCAAAGATGACAGTTTCTGATCATTCTTCTCATATCAGCAGCATAGTCTGGCCAGTAGAACTCACATCTTAAAACTTCTGCTACTTGCTCTCACTCAAGATGATCAGTAAGAGATGAGTCATGAGCCTTGTGCACTAACCTAGTTTGAAGAAGTTCAAAGTCTGACACTCACTTACAATCTCAAAAAAGAAGCTCTTTGTTCTCATTTAAAGAGCACTCAGAGACAAAAATCTTAATGCTGAGTTCAGAAGAAAATCTGAATCTTTCCTCATGAAGAGTCTGTTTCATACACTGTAGAATTTTGTCATTTTTGTGAGCCTCATTTCACTGAGCTTGAAGAGATATCTCAGGTTTCACACTGGCAGCAGCTACTCTTGATTCCATTTCAGATGCCAGTATATTAAACTTAAGTAATTAAGCTTGCCTCTGCTTGATTCTCTCATCATCAGCACTCTGTGACATGTTCTGCTCTCTTTGTGATAGAACATCTGGTTTAGCATTCAATTTCCTTGACCAGTAATCAATTCTGAAGTTGAATTGATAGAGAATATTCATTCAACATAGCTGTCTTTCATTTAGTCTATGTGTAGTCACAAAGTATTCTAGATTTTTATGATCTATGAGAATTTTGAATTCCTTTACACTTCATAGCTCAGCATCTCATTTTTTTAAACACTTAATTATTGTTAATAACTTCTTATCATGAATCTCATAGTTGAATTCCGCAGGTGAATGCTTGCAAGAGAAGAAGACACATGAGTGTAGAATACTCTGCTTATCATATTGTAGCAGCACTTTTCCTGAGATATAATCTGAGAAGTCTGTTTCCAATATAATCTCACAGTCAGGGTCAAATTGAAGCAGAATTGAAGTAGAGATAAACATTAATTTTAGACACTTAAAAGCTTTCTCAGCCTTGTATATCTACAAAAAGGGAACATTCTTGCATATAAGAATTGTCAGTGAGATTGTGATCTTTGAGAAATCCCTGATGAATTGTCTATAGAAATTGATAAAGCTTAAAAATCCTTGTACATCTTTAAGAGTAGTAGGTGTTGCCTATTTCAAAACAGCTTTTATCTTCTCTGAATCTATTCATATACCCTTGCCTGCTTCAATGATAAATTCAATATATTTTGTGCTATTCATCTCAAACTCACTCTTTCTGATGTCTGCCTACAGGTCTGCTTTCTGTAGATATATAAGTATCTTTTGTACATGCTCACAATGCTTCTGTAAGCTTCTTGAGGAAAATATCAAGATATCATCTAAATAGACTGAGTAGAAGTCATCTAGATATCCACATAATACCTAGTTGATATATTTTTGAAATATGCTCAGAGCATTAGCCAAATCAAAGAGTGTAACCAGCCACTCAAATAACCTGTATCTGATTCTAAAGACTGTCATTCACTTATCATTTTCTGTGATTTGAATCTTGTGAAAAGCTGCAATAATGTCCAGCTTAGTAAATCATTTAGTCTGTCCAATTTACTATAAAGTCTCACTGATTAATGATAGAGAATATCAATTCTTTTAGATAATTTTGTTAAAAGCTCAATAGTTCACACAGAATCTTAGCTCATTCTCAGACTTCTTTGTAAATAGTACAGTAGCAGCTGTGAGAGAGTTGCTCACTCTAATATAACTCTTATTTAGATAATCTGTAAGAGTCTTTCACAAAGTTAGTAGTTTTTCTTGAGATATATATTATATAATGAGTCTCAAGAGGGTTGTTCTGTGCTATCATCAGTCTTTTTAATCAGTTCAATTTTATGATCTCTATCTGAGTCATGAAGTGGAGGTAGAATGTCAGCAGCTTCCTTATCAAATATGTTCAAAAACTTATGATAATGTTCAAGCAGCTTTTCTCTAGAGTTAATCTTTGATTTAACTTCTAGAGTCTTTTGAATGTTGATTAAACTGACAGTGAAGATCTCAATGTTTCACTTCTCTTGAGTGCTCACAAGTCTAGAGAAACTTATAGCAGAGATGGGAATCACATCAGCTTTTGCATATGAACTAGACTTTATCTCTATGCCACTCTCTTCAAATCTCACAATTCTTTGATGAAGGATCATGGTTGTCTTTTGCTAGGCCAGCCAGAGGTCATCTAGATATATATCATGACCATGTAATCTATTCACTATGTAGAGAAAGACTCATTCAGTTATGTGACCATATATATCAATTTGAATGCCAGTCATCATGCTTGTGAAAAGTTCCATAGAGTCTTCAAAGTCAGTTATTTTAACAGAGGGAATTTCAATACACAGGAGCTTATGCTTATTAATATAGAATTGAGAAATAAGATTATAGACATTACATTCACTGTCTATCATTGCTTTAGTTGAAAAGGCATTATCTACTACAGCATCAACAGTGAAGGATTTGAATATTATCTTAGATTTAAATCTTCTTCATTACTTCTTCATAAGCTTCTTATTTTTCTCCTTTCAGTGTCTTTGAGTTAGAGCTACTCTTTTCCTGAATCCTCACTCATATTCATATTGTTGTCATTTAGTACTGGCTTGAGGATCACCTTAGCTATCATGAGAATGACAGCATATCTGAGAGGTTTGAATAGACAACTCTTAATCATATGATCTTTGACTGTGCATCTCAGGCACAGGCCTTGCTCTCTTCATTGATTAATCTCTGTCTGATTTATCAATTTGATGTGGCAGGTGCTTGAGATCATAGCACCAGGAGAGAGATCCATCAGATTATCAGTAAAAGCTTGAGACTGATTTTATCAATCAAGAACAGCATGATGAAGTGGAGAGTGTGAATTAGATGTTATATGATCTGAAAAAGATCTGCTCTTGTGATGTTTAGATCACTGTCTTAAAGTTTTAAGCTCAGAGAGTTGATGATCAACTAATTTAAGCTCTTTGCAGTAATTCTCATAGAGAGATGATTTTCTTACACTCATCATGTCTTCTCTCAGCTCCATGCTTAGGGCAGATTTCAAACATCTCTTTTTAATGTGATCATCTCATCTGTGACCACTAGCTTTCAGCAGTAGCTGATTAAATTCAGGCAGAAAATTAAAAAGAGCTCTTCTACTCTGTCATAGATTGTTGAGCTTTTGCATAGTCTTTTTCTATCATGCAAAATCACTAAAGAGTATGTGTGTCTGCTTCAGTAAGCTCTCTACTGTGAAGTTGATCTTATTCTTATTATTCTCAACTCAGAGGTAAACTTGAGCTGCTGCTATTTCTTTCAGTCTTGAGTACACATATCAAGCACATTTCTCATTATTATCTAAAGCTTTCTCATCAATCTTAAGTTTTGATTGAAGCTTTAGCTCTCACTGAGAGTAGTGTTTCAGATTAGAATCATCATACTTCTTGCAGTCTGATAGTTTGATCTTTGATCTTCTGACTGCAATAAGTAGTTGCAGATTCAATTGAGAGAGAATTGATGTTGAGATATTCAAAGCTTGTCATTGATTAGCTATTTCAGCTTGCTGAGCTGCTATTAAATTTCTGTTCTCACACTGGACCTGTTTCTGCTGTTGAAGAAAGATCATTCATTGTTATTCAAAGCTACTGAGAGCATCCCTGCTCATTACTTTGTGTTGATTCATTTGTGTATTTGTTGTACAAGTCTGTCACTTTATCTCATTCAGCTAGACATTTTCAATGTTGCTTATTTATTTGTTAGCATGATTGCTAACTCAGTCTATTCATATACCAGTGCTATCACTGAACTTTTGTAATGCAGAATTTAAGACTTTCAATAGTCTGTCATATATTAGCATGTTTGCTGAGCTTCATGATACAGGATTAAGACTCTCAGTGATCTATCAATGAAAGGAGTGAAGCAATTTGTAATGTAGAGGGTTAAGCTCTAAGAACTAGAGGCTAGTCCTCCTATATAACAAGGACAAATTGCTTGGAAAAGGGAAGAAAAGAATGAGATGAGAACATGAGCTTAAGCAAGCTCGCGTAGCATGATCACGTGCGCACGTGCAGCATGATTATGTACGCATGTGCAAATGATGACTAGGCTGAGTCAGCCAGCCAGAGCAAATCTAGGGGTTCAGCCTCTTATAATGACAGCTTGTTCTTTCTTCTGTTTTTGCTTTTAAGTCTTTCTTACATCTCTAAGCTCCTTCTTAATCTGTTATTGAGTGACTCATATGATCTTATTCATCTTCTTTTGCTTCTTTGCTGCCTGGTGAGCTGTTCTTCACTTCATTCACTGTGATATGATATCTATCTCCTTCTGCTTCTTAAGAATAATATGTTGTAACTTGGCATTTTTCTTATGAATCTGTTCATTCTTTTTGGTAGCCTCTGCAGCAGTCATCTGCTTGTGAATGCTCTGCACCTTTACTGATGAAAAGAACTGTGTCAATAATAAATTTGAAAAATTTAATAATTTTATTACTTTATCACACTTGCAATATCTTCTCTTTTAATTAAGAGCTTGCTATAATTGTCTGTTCTCTATTAGAAGAATCTCTTTATCAAGAGCAAGATTTTCCTCTGCATGAATCACTCAGTTGAGATTATTAAATATTTGATGCTGCTGTTACTTGATTTACTTCATCAATTTTCACAGATCAATGATAGAAGTAGGTATTCTTGATTGATATATTGCATCTGAAAGAGTGCAAGATTGTATTTGAAGCTTTTTAAGAATATGTTTTGAATTGAATGAATGTAGACTAGTAGCAGCAAATGCAGCTTCAATATTTGAAGATGTAACTGTCTCCTTCCACACAGTGTCAAAAAGCTGTCAAAAAGACCTCTTTGTAGTATATATGAATCTTATTCCAGTTCTTATTCATTCATTCAGTTGTTTGAAATATGATTTACTCAATGATTTAAGTATCTCAATATCTAACAGCTGTAATTAGTATGTAGAATAAGAAGAAAAAACAGTAAATAGAATTCAATTCTAATTTGTATAATTGATGAATATCATATTAACATGAGATGAGTGATCATTCAATATAAGAAGTTTATATTCATAACTTGTCTTCTTTTTTGTAAATGGTTCAAAGATTTTTTTAATCACATTAACTTATATTTATCATTGCTTTACTCATTTTCTAAAGCAGTAAAGTAGATCTGATTCTTTTCACTATCAAAATCTTTGAGTCAAGTATTTTGCATATCTTTTGATTCTCTTTGATATATGAGAGCAGATAGGAGTGAAGTTCCATTTGCACAAATTGAGACAAGTAGTGTTATGAATTCTTGACTGCTATTCTGGCTGACACTTATCATACAGCTCAATTTGAGTAAATTAATCAATATAATATATTTGAGAATGTGAATGAATTCTAATAGAAATTCTTTCTTATTAAAGTTGTTGATAGTCATAGATTCAAGATTGTATTTTGTGATTTTTGTCTGCAGCTGAAAAATTAAGATAAATTAACAAAATAAGAATTAAAAAAGCAGTATAAAAAAGAAATCTATTACAAGATCAAAATAATGCTTGATGTATGCAGAATTGTCTGCAATCTTGTGTTTTTGATCAATATTTCACAGATAGAGTGACTTGATCACATTTCTGTAACACTTATAGAACTGAGTTACTCAGTTAACTTCAATAGATGCTTTTAGAATCTCAATAATAAGATTATTAAAGATTTGAGGTGTACAAGGGAAACTGCAATCTGTCAATTGATTAATATGAAAAAGAAGTCATTTTTCTTGTGAATCAGTAAGGGCTTTGCAGTGAATAAAGCTTGCTTCCTTTCTTGACATTTGAACATCTCTATAATATCTTGACATGTATATCAGCTGATTCTATATTTTTTAGTGATCTCAGTGTAATTAGATATTAATTACACATTCAAATCATCAATTGTGGCTTGTATAACTGCTTTATAGTGCATGTTGTAGGTGGTTAAAGATGAATGAAAAATGAAGATTTGAGCGGGCGTTGGGTGTAAACGGGCGTTGGGTGATTGATCACGTTATCGAAGCGAGCTGGGCTATTGAAGCGAGCTGAGTGAGCCAGGCGCTCAACATGATCAGCTGAGAAGCATGTGGCAAGAATGAATAGAAGGAACTAGAAGCTAATTGCAGGACAACATGCAGGAATTTCTTGTAGATCTGAGAGAGATTTAGCTGCTGAGCTAGACAATTCCAAATTGATGTACTGAGGCCTTGGCGGAATTGAAATATCTTTGAAGAATCCAGCCAATCCTGGGCTCTGGCCTCATAGAGAATGCGTTCAAACTTAGCGATATAGGCTGCTAGGAATTCAATTGAGGTCTGGCAGGGATGGTTTCATACAGATCAGGATTGGGATTGAGATTGAGAGCTGTTGATTTTAATAAAGCTCCTTGATAGCACTTCCAAATTCCTGATAAATGACAGCAAGAGAAGCTTCCAAAATGAAGGTAAGAAAGATAAAATTTAACAAAGGTTTTGAACACTCAGCATGGTCACAACCACTGAGGAGCTCACACAGACACAGACATGGACATAGATATAGACATAGACATAGACATAGATTTGAGCACTCAGCACAGTCGCAATCACTGAGGAGCTCACATAGACATGGACATATAAATATAGACCTGCTACTCAATCTCCAGGGCTTTTTGAGAAAGAGGAGTGTAGTATTATGTTATAGCTCAACTAGAGTCAGGATGATAATAAGACAACAGCTTCAATTCATCTATCTAACTAGATAGCTATGACAAAAATACTAAACTGAGAATTAGAATGATGAATGAATGAGCAGCTGAATATATATAGATGATTAAGAATTAAATCAGATCAATATAAGCAACTGAGTATGATTGAAATTAGAACAAATTAATCTTTAGAGCATAGCAGAGCAGATCAACCTTTAGAGTATAATAGAGTAAATCAATCTTAATCTATATACAAGCAGCTACACTATAATATTTTATTAATATCAGTAATTACTTGCTTTATTTGATTTTTATATCATTTTATCTAAGTTAAAAAACTTATATTTTCTATTTAATAAAGTTTTTAATACGTTTCTGAATTAGTTGAGAATATATAAAAAATATATAATAATATTATAGAATATTCTGACTTATGACTCTGAGAAGATATATATTTTAATAAGATTCTTCTCTAAAATAGTAAAGTTTTTTTAAAATACTTTTATATTTATATTTTTAATACTTTGATAATTTAATTTAATAATAAAATAATTAATTCAGTAAAATTACTGCTTATTATATATTTATAATTTCAAATATAAGTAAATTTAATCAAATCAATTATTTCAAATTAATTTTTTATTCTTTATGAGTTTTTTTTTAAATTCTTTAAGAGCTTAATTATTTAATATATTTTTAATATTTTAAATTTTAATCTTTATATAATTTTAGTAATTATTAAATAATTTTAATTATATTTATCTTTTAATATTTTAATTTAGTTAAAGTTTGATAATAATAATTATAGTTATCATTCTTTTAGTAAAATAAAATTTAAATTAATAAATAATAGAAAAAATTATAAAGCTTTAAAACTAAAACTTCAGTTAGAAGAACTTTAAATAATTTAAGCTAATAATAATTATAATAATATTATTATTAATTTTTTTTATAATTTTATGATAGAGTTTAAAATTTTAAGATTGATAGTAAACTTTAATATATTTTTATAATGTAGAAAAATAGTTTTTATGATATAAAAGACAGTGATATATCAAGAAGATATTTTTTAATAAGATTTTATAATCATAATATTAAAAATTAAAATTTAAAATCTCAGAAGTATGTTGAATAGTTAAGTTTTTAAAAAATTTTAAAAAAAACTCATAAAGAATAAAAAATTAATTTGAGATAATTAATTTAATTGAATTTATTTATATTTAAAATTGTAAATATATAATAGAGAGTAATTTTACTGAATTAGTTATTTTTATTATTAAATTCAATTATCAAGATATTAAAAATATAGATATAAAAGTATTTAAAATGATTAATTGTCTATTTTATTAAATATTCATCATATAAAATATATAATTTTAAAGATTTTGAGTAGTTATAACTACTATTTAAATATATTATTTAATATTTATAATATATTACTTGTAAATATTCTTTAATTAGCTATTATTAATATACTTTTCTTATAAAATTTTAATAATTAACACTTATCAAAACTACTCATAGAGGCAAATAAGCTTAAATATAAAATAGAAGAAATCTATAATGAATGAGTAAATCATTTTTATTAAAAAAACTATTTATAAAATAAATTAATTTTATATAGCTGATCTGAAAGCTTAGATCTACATTGAAAGATACTGTTGTATTTACTGCATATAATATCATCTGCAATCACTGTTTTCCTTTTTAATACTCTACTCACTATTACTGAAAATATTAATATTTCTATAAATAGAAAAAAATATTATAAAAGATTATGTTCAATTTTTTCTATTTCTCAGACTTTATTTTTGTATAATTTTTTTTATCTCTTCTGTCTTTATGTATATTTTTTCATCTCTACAACTTTTATTTAATTTACTTTTGTATATACTCTGTTTATAACTTAGATTTCATCTTTGTATGATCTTTTTTTCCTTCTTCAATGATTCTTTCTTATTCATTCATATATATTAGTTATCAACTGTTTTTAGTAACTAGTTTGTTATACTTATCATAGTTACTAACTTTATATAAAAATATAAAAATGATAATGATAATAATAACTTAGAAATAATATTAAATTATTATATATATTATTAAGATAATAATAAATTAGTTAAAAATAAAACTTTAATATTTTAAACTTTATTATTTTATAATATTTATTATTTAAATAAGAGTGATGTATTATTATTTATTTTATTTTTCAGTAGCTAAATAGTTAATTTAATTAATTAATTAAAATAATTAACTATTTAAATAATATTTAGTATAAAAAGCTTAAAATCTATAGATTTAAATTTCATAAAAATTTGATAAGATTAATGTTAAAAATTAAGCATAAAACTAATTTATATTAAATAATATCTAATTGATATTTTTAAAATAATGACTCTTGATATTTAAATATTATATTATTAGATTTAAACTCATAGTTTTTAATTATTAACTTCAAATGTCATTTAGTAACTGTCTCAATTATTCAGTCATGAGGAAAATTAGCATCTAATTGTTGTTATTAATTTTTATTTCTGAATATTAAAGATTTAAACTGAGCTAGCAAGATGTAGTGGTAAAGCTTGACCACAATATAAAAATCATACATAGTTTAGATTTTGACTAGCTAGTTCAAAACACAACATGAACATTATTCTTCATGAATTTTAAGATTCTTACTCAAACTATTTTAACCTCTAATCAATTTTATTCTAATCTTATCTCAATTCTATCTTAATCTTAATCTAAACTTAATCATTATCTACCCCGTGTTGAGGGTGATAAGGTCAAAAAGTGAGGCTCAATTTATAAATCATATTTAATCTTTTTGAAACCCAGATTAACTCTAATAACCTCATAAATCAGATTTCAGGATCAGTTACCTGGATTGCCTTAATCAGAAAATTGAGATTGAGGAAGAAGAAAAGAGATAATCTGAATTCTGCACATTTCAGAAATAATAGTGCAATCACAGTAGTTTTGAATGTTAGCTGAAATGATCAGAGAGTAGTTCCTGAATCAAATTTTCTTCCTCAGCTCAAACATTCATAGCTCTTTTGTCAAAAACACTCTTTAGACTTCTAGAAAGTTAACTTTTCACAAGATTTTCAAGTGGAGGCAACTGACAGAAAAATAGGCTAGAAAATCACACCACATTCATTAATTATAATCAGGAGCTTTTGCGGATAAAGTTTCTGAACATGTTGATAGGCTCTCCATTGTCTCAGTGGTCCCTCAGCTCCCTCTATCACAAAGGAAAGTAAAGAGTTAAATCCAATCTTCATATCTAAAGATTAAAAGAATAGAGACATGTAGTGCTCCCTTAATGACTGAAGAGATGGTGAAGAAAGTTTATCTTCCACCAGCTCTTCTTTCAATTGGAAACTCTGTGCAAAGTCT
This sequence comes from Paracoccidioides lutzii, assembly GCF_000150705.2. Taxonomy (NCBI): domain Eukaryota; kingdom Fungi; phylum Ascomycota; class Eurotiomycetes; order Onygenales; family Ajellomycetaceae; genus Paracoccidioides; species Paracoccidioides lutzii. The sequence goes on along the minus strand of NW_015440947.1, from coordinate 1,059,254 downwards.
ATTTTAAAACCTCTGCTTTCCTACAAATTGGAAGCAATATGAATCTAAAAAAAAGGAGCATAGGAATTCATTTTAACATGGTTTGATGTACACATATCATGTGGAGGTTAACATACTATGGGATCTTCATATGAGGTTTCATGGGGGGCAAACATTCAGTAGTATTGACTGAGACTATATATTTGCTCTTCCATTCCCCATCTTAGAATTTATTCTTTTCAATGGATGCCATTCAAGTTAATCAGTTGAAGACATCATCTTGATTTTCAATTTTTGATTTCAGTGGATACAAAGAAAGCCCAACTGTGATACCTCCAGAGAAACATGCATTTTTACACACTTTTGATGCTGTTCCAGCTATTCTTAGCTGTGAATAGAATATTTGCAGCTGGTATTGTACCACGTAAAATGCCAGCAGCTTCACTTTCACCAACACTAGCCGGACAGGAACAGAACCATACATTGTATAGGCTTTGTTTCGACAATACATTTTACGCATTCGCAGAGGAGGCATCAAATGGTATCTGGATTGTGGGAGTAACTTATAGAGACACAGCTACACTGGTTTATTTTACTAGTGCAGGTGAAATAAAATTCCTCACTCAACCTGAGAGATATATGAATTTTGACAATGACACTATGACTACTGGTATGTGGACTAGAACAATCTCCTTCTTTCTCCCTCATCATCAGTCTCTGCTAGTGGAAATAAAATGATGTCTCATTTCACAGTTCCTGGGTTTTGCCAATAGGTAGTTTATATGAATGTGTTTTTCTGACAAAGACTTCAATGTATGTTCTAGATATTCTATTTGTTACACTTACAACGACTCCCGGCATAACAGGCCTATATCACGATAATTTAGCTGGTCAAGTGCACTGGTTGAGTGCAACCCAAAAAGACACAGGATGGATTCGTAAGTGGCTGTCACTATTTTAAAGTTTTTTCCTCCTCTTCAGCAGAACATACTGACAGCTCCTAAAGTTTGTTACATGTGGGATGAAGAATGGCATCTATTCTTTGATGATTCTATATGGCTTTCACCTCCTTCAGATTGTGTCTCAACCATCATGACAGTAGAACCAGTGACTTCAATTCAAGGTTTAGCCAAGCCATAGCTTCCACTTATTCACACCGCAAGCCTTGGCGCCAAGAGGATCGCATTTAATATGTTGTCTAACAACCTTGAGGCGCATTCTGCCGCATGTGACATAATCTGTGAATATTTATTAGTTCTAGTTAGTCAGCTATTGTAGTTAACTAACTAGTTAACTAGTTAGCCTTTTTTTAATACTTATTAAGATGGAATCTTGAGCTACTGATCATTCTTCTCAGTTAAACTTAACTACTTCATCAAAAAACTCAACAATTTCATGAATTCTAATAAATCTGTCATTTATCATATATGCTCGTAGACTTACTTCTAATACAGCTGCTACAGTTTTTTTGACTTGAATTTCAAACTTTCTAATTTGATTTTTAATCTTTAAAACTGTTACGGCGCAGCTGCTTGTATATGGAATAAGGTTGATCCACCCTGCTACACTCTAAAGGTTGATTTGTTCTGACCTCAATCATATTCAGTCACTCATGTTAATCCGATCTGATTCTCAATCATATATGCTCTGAAGGTTGATCTGATCTGATTCTCAACCACTATATATATTCAGCTGCTCGTTCATTCCACATTTTAATTCTCAGTTTAGTATTCTCATTGCAGCTACTTAGTTAGATAGAAGAATTGAAGCTGTTATCTTGTTATCATTCTGACTCTAGTTGAGTTATGATATAATACTAAACTCTTCTTTCTCATAAGCCCTGGGGATTAAGTAGACAGGCCTTACATCCATGTCCATGTCCACGTCCATGTCTATATCTATACCCTTGTCTGATTAAGCTTTGCTGAGTACTCAAAACCTTTGTTAATTTTTGTCTTTTTTACCTTCATTATGAAAACTTCTCTTACTGCTCTTCACCAAGAATTTGAAAGTACTATTCAGAAGCTTCACAGTCAAAATCAACAGTTGCAGGCTGAATGTCAATCTTTACAAGCTGAATGCCAATCTTTGCAGACTGCTCTAAACAGCTCCCAATCTCAATTCCAATCCCGTCTGAAGCCCTCACTGCCAGACCCTGAAAAGTTTACTGGTCAAACCCTGAAATTTGACACCTGGCTCCCCTCAATCAAAGCCAAACTACGCGTTGATCAAGCTGCTATTGGAGATTAAATTGCCCAGTTCTACTATGTCTACTTAAATTTAGATTCAAGTATATAAGCAATAGTTCTTCTCCAGCTAGCTCAAGCTGAAGAAACAAGAAATTGAGATTACAACTTCATTCTCAATCAACTTTTTTATGTATATAATAATTCAAATAAAATAATTCAGGTGGAAGACAAACTACACAGTCTAAAGCAGGTATCAGATGAATCTTTAGCAGTCTATATTACTAAGTTTGAACGCATTCTCTATGAGGCCAGAGCTCAGGATTAGCTGGATTCTTCAAAGATATCTCAATTCTGCTAAGGCCTCAGTGTATCAATTCAGAATCATTTAGCTCAGCAGCTAAATTTCTTTCAGATCTACAAGGAATTCCTGCGCGTTGTTCAGCAATTAGCTTTCAATTCTTCATTTTCATCCACACCACAAGCTCATATTGATCGCCCTGATTGCGCTGATCACTGTGAATATCATGCTCCTATGAATCTCAATCAGATTCAAGTTAATGCTTTTGATCTTTCAAATAATTCTCCACCATATACCCTGTCAATTTCACCCTCTCAACAGGATAATTCCATCAAGAAGACTGTTATGTACACTGTGAATCTCATAATCATTGAATTGAAGACTATCATTTCTATTCACATTCTCCTAAGCTCTATGACTATCAAACTGCCAAAAGAATCTCAGCCTCTAGGCAAGGATCTGATGATGACTCTGATGTTAGTGAGGTATAGAAGGAAATCTATAAGAATTTGATAAATGATGGTCAAGGTGATTAGTCTACTGATAAGCTTAGTAGATTTTCATTTTGCTCTTTTTTTGCTTCTAATGTAGCTGCTTGAAGACAAGTACTCTTTTAAACCAGGGGGTAATGTTGCAGCGCAGCTGCTTGTATATGAAATAATATTGATTCACCCTACTACATTTTAAAGATTGATCTATTCTGATCTCAATCATATTTAGTCACTCATGTTAATCTAATCTGATCTCCAATTATATATGTTTTGAAAGTTGATTCAATTTGATTCTTAACCACTATATATATTTAGCTGCTCATTTATTTCATATTTTAATTCTCAGTTTAGTATTCTTGTCACAGCTGCCTAGTTAAATAGAAGAATTGAAGCTATTATCTTATTATCATCCTGACTCTAGTTGAGTCATGACAAAAATAACAGTTTTATTAAAAGTTTTTTAATATTTTTAACATTAACAATTTTCTTTTATAATTAAACTAAATTTATTTTTTAATTTTTGAACTATAAAAGCTCTTTAATTATCTGAAAAGTTTATAAATTATAGCTTTTAAAAAAAAATATTTATTAAGTATTTAAATCTTTAATAATTTCAATAATTTAATATAAAAAGATTTTTTGACTGAAATTCAATATTTTATCAAATTTAACTATTTTAAAATTATATATATATGTTGAAAATTTTAAAGAGTAGTAAGTAAAAAAATTATTTATTTTAAATTTAATATAATTTTTATATAAAAAATTAAAAAAAAAAAATTAATTTGAATTAATAAGAAGTTTAATATATTAATAAAATTTTAAAATATTAAATTAATTACTTTTTATTTATTTTATATTTTAATTTAATCTAAAATTTATAAATATATATTTTGTCAGATCTATTTATCTTTTTATGTAATTTGCACTGTATATAACTTCTGTGTAGCTAGTGATTACTATATAATCAATCAAGCAATCTATCCTTCACAGGTTATGAGACTTATTTTATATAAATAATTACTAATTCAAGGAATTCTTGTTAAATATAGTATATATTAATTACTGCTCACTTTATTCAATATAATATTATTTTATTTTATGTCAATTGATTGATTTGACATGCTCTTATATTATTATTTTTTTTTTTTCTGTGTTCAATCTGTTTGCTTAGCAGGTGAAAGAAAAATTTACAACTCACTAATTTTTCAGTGACTGATTACATAAGAATATGTCAATCTGTTCAATCAAGCTTATAGACAAGAATCTCACTGAATAAGATTACTCCATTATAAAGAAGATTAATACAATATGGCAGAACATATAATGACTTACTCATGATCATGATTGAGTCAATTCAGTCAATCTGATTGATCTGAAAATAATCAGAGGGCTATAAGCTTACTGACCCCTTTAGAGACATTTAATAGTTTCAATATTGAACTTTCTGAAATATCTGATCAGCAAGCTGGGCTGATTACAGCCTCTATTACAGTGAGGCTGATCCGCCTACATCATGTCAAATATACTGATTCAACTTCTTTAGAAGATGGAGTGAAGACACCTGCAGTAATCTCTAACTCACTGCCAGCAACTGACTTTGAAGAATTGCAACTGAGGAGATTAGATCTCAAATGTCAAAAGATTGATTTAGAACTTCAAAAAGAGAGGTGCAAAGAATTGCAGCTTCAACTTCAATTGAAAGGACTTCACACTCAGAATGACAAGACTATGATGTCTGCAAATCTGCCAGTGAGTTGACTGTTAGCATGAGATCTGAACTTGAGATTCTGAATGCAATATAACCTTTATGATCTAGATAGCTGTGTCAATAAGACAATCAGCCAGTTCAAACAGAATACTAAGTATGTCATTAAGCTGAATGCTCTGGTTAGATCTTTGAATTATCTCTCTTGGTATGCACATATGAAGGCAAAGCTAATTGACACTTAATGCTAAGTTATATTGGAGGATAAGCAAGTCAAAAGCCCTGATGAAGACTCTGAATGAGCTTCTTTTTGAAAGGCCAAAAATCACTGACTTTACATATTCATTTTGAATATATTGACAGCCAGCATTAAGCCCTATTTTAATAAGTATGATAAGAGAAGGATTGCTTATTCCCTTTGACATGTAGTTGAGAAAGAGTTCTTTATCTTGAAAATATAGCTCTGCAAGGAAGCAGTCCTGGTGTTTACATCAATGAGTGATGTTCAAATCACTGACATATATACATTTTTTGATAAGTTCAATGATATTATTATGAAATTAGAAATACTTGATATTTTACTATCAAATGATATGGTATTCTACTTGTTCTATTCTACACTTCTCAATATATAGCAAAACTACATGCAAAAGAAAATTGAGGAGGTATAAGAGTTCAAATCAAAGTCTGTCATGTTGGATATTCATTCAATCATAAAGTCAAGCATAAATGTGCAAGTTATAAAAATGCTCTGCTATACTGTACTACTCACAAAGGTCTTAAGATCTGGGTGGATCTATTTAGAGGTGGAGAAACACTTGATAATGAAGAAGATACATCATATTATGCAGGTAAGAAGCTCATGATGATGATCACTGATAATGCTATGCGAATGTGATAAATCTTTCTATTGAAGCATCACAATGAAGCTCTAAAATATATACAGATTTTCAATCAATTTATAAAGAATCTGCTCAATCATAGTATTGTTATTATTCACTCTGACCATACTGAGTTGAATTCAAACACTGCAGCTGTCTATATAATGAGTGAGAGTATTAAATGAAAATCAACCTCACCTTACACTTTGCAGCAAAATGTGTGTTCAAATATTCTATTAGCTTGATTATTGAAAAAGCTCAAATATTATTAATAGATTCCTCCTCCTCCCTCCAGATATAAAGTGAGGTGGTAATTGCAGTGACTGAAATGCTTAATTTTATGCCAACATTAGTCAAGCTCTATAATAGTATAGAGGATTTAGATTCGAAGCTGGTTACTCCATATGAAGCTTGGCTCAAGGCCCTGTCCTCTGCACATAGAATTCACTGATGAGAGTGTAAGACTTATTTAAAAATAGTGCTCAAGTCAAATATGAAGATGGCCTTACAATCACAGAAGTTTATATTTACAGACTATGATGGTTTTACTAATTATAGATTGATCAATCCTTCTAATAATTCTCTTTACATGTCAAAAGATGTGATATTTTAAGAAGATCTTCATTTGACAGATTCTCTGACTTTGCCTGAGTAAGATGTCAAGAATCTGTCTTCCACTACCTATATAGTCACAGTTGCAATCTTCTCTACTCAACATAATTTATCAACAGATAATTTCATGGTGAAAGAGAAGTTTCTATCTACCTCTTCAGTATTTCTATACTCTACAAATAATTGATGAATAGACTATAAGATTACTGTGTAAATTCTGATATTTTTAATGTGAAACACTACTACCCTCTCAGGGTTTACTTTTGAGATAGAGAATTCTTCAATGCTCACTGAGAATATTACTTCAGTAAGAGAGATCTCAGTAAGGAATTTCACTGACAATTTGACTGATGTCCTTACAGACTCTGAGATCATCAGCTTGTCAGTTTTAAAGAATCTCACCCAGGCTCAAACATCTGCAGATTGAAAATATTACTTCTATGCCTGTGTTAAGAAAATTAATCATCTCAAGCAGATTGATGTATGGCAGCTAGTTGAAAGAACTCCAGATATGATAATTCTATGTAGTCAATAAGTGTTCAATAAAAAGATTAATAATGTAGATAGAATCAAATAATATAAGGTCTGCTGAGTAGTCTGCAGCAATTATCAAGAAAAGAATGTCAACTATTTGAAGACATTCATATCAGTTGTATCAGTCTCTACCTCTCAAGCACTTATAACAATCTTAGTATTCTGAGAATAGCATATTCTGCAGATTGACATAGTTACAGTATTCTTAAATACCTGGCTTCCTGCCAATAAATGTATATATATGCATTAACTCACTGGGTTCTATGAGGAATGTGGTGATCTAGTATGTGAATTGATGCAAAGACTATATGACCTGAAGCAAGCAGCATTATTATGATATGAGAAGCTGTGAAAAATGCTATTGAAAACAGACTTTTATGTCAATTCTCATGACATTGATTTTTTTATAAATGACATCTACAAGGTCTATATAATCATCTACATGGATGATGTTCACCTATACAGCCTGAATATATCAGATATTGAATGGACAAAAGCCCAGATCACTGCTAATTATGAGATCAAGAATGTGAGTGAATCAAACTGATATTTGGGAATGAAGATTAATCAGAATGCTGAATCATTATCACTGTCTCAGTCACTGTTTATAAAGAACCTGCTTGAGAAATTCTCAATAAATGACTACCACTCAACATCCTCTTTTATGGAGAAAAATATTGATTTCATGAGCAATAATGAAGAACTGATTGCTTATACAATGGAATTTACATTATATTTTTATCAATCAGAGATTAACTCTCTGCAATATCTCACTGCCAACACACACTCTGATATAAGCTTTGCTGCTAGATTCCTAGAGAGATTCAGCTCTCACTCTACCTTGAAGAATTTAGCAGCATTCAAGTAAATTCTTAGATATCTACAAGACACACTCAACATAGATGTGTTCTATCAAAAAGATACAAATATAGAATCTATGGTGTTCACTGATGCTGATTGAGCAGACTGTGATTCAGATTCTCACTTTACCATCAGATATGTTATTTATATAGCAGAGAGTTCTGTTGCTTAGTGAAGCAGCAAGCAGACAGATGTTTTAAAATCATCTACTGAGACTGAATATATCACATCTTCAGAGACTGTCTATGAGCTTGTCTGCCTCCAGGAATTGCTAGAGGATGCTGGCTTCATGCCATCTCAGCTCAATAATCTTGATGATAATGATAGCTCAATCAAATCACCAGTCAATAAGCTGATGTATATGATTTAGATAAATAATAAATCAGTGATTGAACTAATCAAAAGTGAGGCTATTTCACACTGATCTAAGTATATAAAGGTCTGCTTTCATACTCTTCAGAATCTTGTTTGCAAGAATGAGATCTTGATTGATTAAATTCTATCCACTGAGAACACAGCAAACAGACTGACTAAGCTGCTTGAGCAACTAGATACACTCTATGATAACAGATATTAGAAGATATAGTAAGCAGACAGAAATGATTATATGAAGAAAATAACTGATTTTTCAACAATATAGATTTTTTCAGTCAAATTATATACTGATACCTAGCTACAGGCTATTTTTTTTTGTATGTAATCTCATATACAGTTACATCAGTGAGTGGAGATGTCAGATCTATCTGTCTTTTTATATAATTCACATTGTATATAACTTCTACATAGCTAGTGATTACTATATAATTAATCAAGCAATTTATTCTTCATATATTTGAATAAATAAAAATAAATTTTAATTTTTTTATTAAAATTAAATTATTTAAATATATTTAATATTTTAATAAAAGTTTAATAATAGAATTATATAAATAAAATTAAATAAATTTAATAATTATAATATATAAAAAATATATTAATAAAAAACTATATATATTTTATTATTAAATAAAATAAATAGTAATTTTTTAATAGTTTAAAGACATATAAAGTGTATTTTTTATTATAAGAAATGATATAAATTAATTTTTCAGTACTCTAAAAGCTTATAAACTAAAATATAAAGAGAAAATCACTATAATTTTAATATTAATCTTTAAAAGATTTTCACAAATAAAAATTTCTTTAAAAATAAATAATAAAATTATATATTGATATAATATAAATAATATATAAATAATATATTATAGAAATTTAATAGTTATATAATTTTTATAATTATTTAGAGTAATAATATAAAGTTTTAATTATAGATATAGTTTTTTTAAATAAAATTTTTTAAAATTATTTAATTATTAAATTATTTAATATTTATTTATTTTTAATATTAATATAAGTCTAATTTAATACTTTTTTAGTTTTAAATTTAATAAATTAAAAATATTTATTTTAAAAAATTATTAAAAATTTAATCAATTAATTAATAATATTAATAATTTTTATAGTTAAAATTCAATCTTAATTTTTTAAAACATTATATAAATTAACTTTTCTTCTAATTTAATTAATATTTTAGTATTTAAATAAATTTTTTAAATTATTTTCTATTTTTTTATATTTTTTATATTTTATTAAAAAATTATAAAACTATTAAATTATCTTTAATTAAAATTTTTAATTTTTTTAATATTTATTTTTTTATTAATATAAAAAAAATATTAAAATTATATTTTAAAATATATTAATTCACTTTTTTTAAATGATAATATTTTTATAATTTTTAAAATTTAATAGATTATTTTTTATAATTATAATAAAAAAATAAATTTTAATATTCTTATTTAAAATTTAATTTTTATATCTATTAATAAATTATATTATAAGTGATTTTACTAGTTAATTAATTATATAAAATAATTTATAAAAGTTTATAAATTTTAACTATAGTTTTAATTTAAAAAAATAAAGTTATTTTTAAACTTTTATAATAACTTATTGAATAGATATTTCATATTAAAAGTTTATTTAAAAAAATAATAAAGATAAGATAAATTAAATTAAAAAATAAAGAATTCATATAGATAGCAATTAAAAGAAAATACTAATTAACTTAGATTTGATTTTATGAGATTGATTTTTTATATAATTAGCTTATTACTATGTAGCATTTAGATAATAACTTATTTAATATATATTTAAATAACTAACTTCAGATTATTAAAAGAGAATTTTAATAAGTATATAAATTATTTAATTTTATTAAAAGATATGACTAATCTTCTCATATGACTACATATTAAATTAAAACTTATATAAATAGAAAATAGATCAGATGATAAAAACATTATTATAATAATTTTTCTTCATAATTATAATAATATTGACTATTATATTCTGATAATTTATAATTATTAGATTGCAGAAACTGATAATAATAGAATTAATATAGCTTCAAAAGTTATAAATACTATAAGTACTTTATAAATACTTGATAATTAATATTTAATTACTTACTAAATAAGTAATTAATAACTACTCAATATTATTTTTTTTAAGTATTTAATTTTAAGTTATTATTACTTTTACTATAATTGAAGTATATAACTACTATCTAAAATTATTTATAAAGTATTTATACTAGTTACTTATTAACTATTTTTTAATTATTTATTAATTATTATCAATATTAATTTATAAATTAGTATAAAACTTTTAATAATTTTAAATAAATAATTTTTTTATAATATAAAAAATTATAAAAAATATTAACTTTTTTAATATAGATTTAAAATTATTTATTTTATAATACTTATACTAGTTATTTATTAATTGATTATTAAATATTTATTAATTATTTATTAATTTTTTTAATTAATTATATAGATATAAAAATAAATTTTTAATTTAATAATTAATATAATTTATCAAAGTATACAATAAAAGTATTATTAAATTATTTAAAGTACTTATCAGTTATTTGTTAAATAGTTGTCAAATAAATTTTAAGTACTTATAATTTAAAATTAAAAAGTATGAAAATATTTAAAATTATTTTTTAAAATAAACTATATATTAATATTTATATAAATTTATTAATTTTATTTCTCTTTATTTTTTCTAATTCTTTTGAATATTATTCATATTTTTTTTATTTTATTTTAGAGTAAAAACATCTAGAAATAAACTTGACTAAGTGATTTCTTTAGAATAATAATTTAACTGCGTTATATACACTTATCATTAGTGAGTACATCTTATTATAAAGAAAATATCACTATAATAAAAATCTTTTAGAATTATCAATCTTCAAAAATTAATTACTAATCAATATTATATTTATCTATAATATAAAGATTATTTATATACTTATTAGAGTATATAAAATCTCTAATAAATTGAAATTTATTAATAGTGTTATATTGTAATTGACTGATATTTGATTTGAGAACTTTGATTTCAACTGATTATAGAGCTCTATTTTTCTCTTTTATTAATTTCTCTTTCTTACAATACTTAATTTTGTTATTAATATTTTTAATAGTAAGAACTATTTCTATCTGCATCTGTCAATAGCTCTTTTTGATAATCTGATATCTATTCATTAAATAATAAGTAAGTAATTCATTCTCTCAATGTATATTTAATTTTGTATATGTCAAACTCTTCTTGAAGATTTTATTCAATTACTGAGTCAGATTAGATGTCAAAACTTCAATTTAGATATAGATAAAACAGATGTTTAATTGTCAGCTAGATAAACTATTTAGATGAAATATTAAAATGATTTCTAAGAGATGAGTTCAGAAAAGACTCTGTTTATATAGCTCTTTTTCTTAGCGTCGTTCCCACGTTTACATATTATTCATATGCGGGGTAATTATAGGGTTAGTTGCTATGCCAATGCCTAGGCAGTTGTAATTACTGATTGTCTCAGCCCGTGGCCTTACGCTGTTGAGAAGGCTGGACAGAGCCCGCCTATTCTACATCATCATATCAGATGTCAAAGTATTTTTTATCTCTTATATGATCTTATCTGCTGTTTCTATTTAATGATATAGTTTTATAACTGTATCTGAGAATGTCAACTGAAAAGATGCAATAAAGAATCAAATCTCAAAAGATAAAGTAAATCTGAAATATTTTTCATCATTATCATTATAAACAAGCAGCTTTAAGCTGTCATCTATATTATATTATTTCAAGCATTGAAGAATTACTTCTCATTTGATTAAATAAATCTTATGATCAGTAAATTTAGCTTTGATAATGATAAATTTGAAGATTTAATAATAGATATTTTTTAAATTAGTAAGAAATTATCTTTTATTATATTATTCATATTCATATTGAGTAGTTTTGTTAATTACTTTTGTATGATAATGTTTATATTGCTGAAAAAATATACCATTGAGAGATTGCAATAGATAACTTATATGTAATGAAAATTTAAATACAATAATATTATAAAAATTATAATATTAAAGAAATTTTTTAATAAAATAAAATTTATGATTGTCAAGTAGTAATAATTGATAATTGTCAATCTAATATTTTTAATAATAGTATTAAAATATTTTATCTATTCAAATTCAATCTAATCATTAATGAAGTCAGTATTAAATATAATAATAATATAATCATTAGATAGATTAAAATGTATATATCAATCTTATAAATGAATATTTGATTTTATTATAATCAATGACTTTAATACTATATCATTTATAGTAATATATTTTATCATTATTATTAATTCATAAAAATATAGTAATTATATAATACTTATTGTTCATGCTTTTTATCTTCTTGAAACTTAATCTTATCAAAATTATAAATATCACTGATGTGAAACTTATACTGATTAAAGACATATTCATAGTAGTCAAATTAGTTGATAACAAAGCTTATATTCTTATTTGATATTTGTTCTGAATTTATAGATTTCTGCATGATTTTTTTATAACCTGGCAGATATTTAATGAATTAATATACATATATTTTGTCTATGATAGAAAGAGAGATATTAGAATTAATATAATAATAACTCAGTATTTAATTTGCAGCAGCTTTAATATGTTCAACTGTAGAAGAATAAAAGTTTTTATTTAATTGATAAATTCACTTCTTGATTACTTTCTTCTTGTAGAGAGTTAAGCTCTAAGAACTAGAAGCTAGTCCTCCTATATAACAAGGATGAATTGCTTGAGAAAGGGAAGAAAAGAATGAGATGAGAATACAAGCTTAAGCAAGCTCACATAGCATGATCATGTGCACATGTGCAAATGATGATTAGGCTGAGTCAGTCAGTCAGAGTGAATCTAGAGGTTCAGTTCCTTATAATATCTCTCTTCTCCCTCTTTGTTGTAGGCCTTTACAACTATTTAAAATTCTCTTTACATCTAATTTTGCCTGCTGAGAGGTCTTTCAAGTGTTTAAAGTCTTCACTTCTTGTAGAAGACTTGTGTCATTCCACATAAGCTCAGCTCAATCTACTCATTTAATAAGATATTGCTTTTTTCTCTGGTAGATTCATTCATCTCAAATTTCCTCAATCTCAAACTCAGATCCTTCTGAAGTCTCTATAGTGAGTGACTGTCAGTCAGTTTGCCTCTGACTAGATAGTGAATTCATCACTGTAGCATGTAGAAGCTTTACATTAAAGACATTGTGAATATCAGATGAGATATTTAGTCAGTAAGTATGAAATTCTATCTTTTCTAGCACAGTATATTAATTGTATTTTGCATTCAGCTTCTTGCACAGATGATTAGTTCTCATGTTCTCTAAGCTCAATCAGATCTTATCTTCAGATTGAAAGCTTGAAGCTGAGTCTCTTCATCTATTCATATATTTCTCTTGAGATTGCTGAGCATCTGTCATTTTTACTTGAGCTCACTTCAACACTTCACAGGTTTTTCTCATATAATCATCTGCAAACTCAATGAAATTATGTGATGTTTCAATAAGAGATACATCAGCTATATCAATAGAGGAGATGTGGAAAAGATATGTTAAAAAGAATGAGCTCACACTCATTGAGACAGCTGTAAAGGGTTAAGCTCTAAGAACTAGAGGCTAGTCCTCCTATATAACAAGGACAAATTGCTTGAGAAAGGGAAGAAAAGAATGAGATGAAAACATGAGCTTAAGTAAGCTCACATAGCATGATCATGTGCGCACATGCAAACAATGACTAGGCTGAGTCAGCCAGTCAGAGTGAATCTAGGAGTTCAGCCCCTTATACTTCTGACTGTCACTCAATATTCAATTGATTGAAGCTCTCATATTTCTTAATCTTTTTCTCTTAACATGTTCATATAGCATTTTATATAGAATTTTAAATTCTTATATCACATCTGTGATTTTTAAATTTGATTTTAATTTTATAGTATTTAATGTTATTTGAATCTGATCTTCCAATTATTTAATATTATTAGACATGAGGGTGGTGGTTATTAATTTTTGAAGATTGGTGATGAATATACAAGAAAAAGATTTTCATTATAGTGATATTTTCTTTACAGTGGGGCGCACTCACTAATGGTGAGTGCGCGTGGCACGGTTAAAATGTATTGTGAGAGGTTGGGGTCTGGCTAGGATGGGGGTTAGGTCACGTGGAGATGTGAGCCAAGCCTTTTAGCAAGGTCGACTCATCTACATCCTGCCTGGAGTTCGCCTCTTGCTGATTAATACTTTTAAAATCCTTCCAACCTCAACTCCCTTCGCAAACTCCCAACTCCCAACTCTCCCCCCCATCATCATCAACAACAACAGCTCCATCCAGTCGTCTTCATCTTCATCTCCTTCAATCGTGTTTTGAGATTGTCGTCCCGTCCCGTGTCAACCTCCCCATTTGAAGTCAAATTCTATCTGCTAGCGATTGGGTGTCGTCGCTCGATGGTTAAATGTACAGTAGTCCCGCCGGTCGTTGATAACAGTGTTCATTTGCCTCTCGCATAGACGCACCTTTCCTTGTCATTATTTGATATCCCGAATCGCCGTGTTGCTTTTTCATTGCATCAAGAATCTCAAGTTATTCTCGAGGGCATTTTGGTAAGGAGACAGAAAACATCGGTTGGGTTAAAATAAGTGTTGGGAACCGGCTGGCTTCAAGTCTATACTTGTTATTGTGTTGCTAGGTTGTGAAAGACAATTGAAAACTTCTTATTGTCCTTCCCCTTTACTTCGCAGAACCCGAATACCATTTATGTACAGACCCGCTGCTTAATTTTCTTCCTTGGGGGTATATCAGTCCACCTTCACTAGCCTACTTGTCTCTCTTTAATCGCAAGGCAGTCCCATCCAGTTATCGATACAACCATAACCCAGCTGAGGGTATTCCTAATCTCGTTCTGGCATTCAAAAATTACCTCTCTGTCCTTGCTCAATATATCGATCGTCAAAACTTCTAAAAAATCAAATCAAACCCGTCTGTGGTAGTTGGCAAGGTTGAGACGACTCGGAACATTGCAGTATTTTCTATCTTTGTTTAGACACATCCTACCTGATCGCAGTTCCCAAATCCAAATTATTGTCAATTGTTAACTCCTCCCATCAATTATCATGACTTCTTCTGTTCATTTCAAGTTCAAATCTCAGAAGGAGCCTTCGAGGGTAACGTTTGATGGTACGGGTATATCGGTTTTTGAGCTGAAAAGAGAAATCATCAATCAAAATCGACTAGGCGACGGAAGTGATTTTGAGCTTGCGATATATAATGAAGATACTAACGAAGGTAAGTCCCAGCTGTTTATCCAGGCTGGAAGTAGGACGTTGGAGACCTGACTTCGTTCTCATAGAGTATGACGATGATACCACCATTATCCCACGATCCACATCTGTCATCGCCCGCAGACTTCCTGCTGCCAGACCTGGCAAGGGCGGTGCTGCACGTTATGTCTCCGGTAAGATGCCAGTGAACGCTCGTAGCTCGTCTAGGATTGAGCCCCCTGCCGCTGGCCGAACGATAGGTGGTGGAGGTGCGGTTATAAACAATATTTCCGATTTGAATAGCGCACAGTCCGAAGATGAGAAGATCAAAGCATTATTTAGTTTGCAAGAAACTCAGTGGAAGGAACAGCAAAACGAAATGGCCAAGTAAGATGAGCGATATTCCATCCTATATTGTAGTCACCCATTATATACTGTGTTGCTAACGGATATCCGTTTAGTGCCACTCCAGTCCCGTTTCATCGGGGAAGGGGAAAACCTGTTAATATTCCTGACCATCCACCCCCACCTGGCTACCTATGCTACCGTTGCCGAGAGAAAGGTATGTCTCTATAAGCCCACACAGGATATTTTTATAAATTTAACAAACTTCTAGGGCATTGGATCCAGGCATGTCCTACTAACAATGACCCAAAATTCGACGGCCGTTATCGAGTTAAGCGATCGACGGGAATACCCCGCTCCCTCCAGAAACAGGTTGAAAAGCCTGACTCCCTGGCATTAGATGGTTCAAACGAAGATTCAAAACTTTCCGGGGTCATGGTAAACGCTGATGGCGATTTTGTGGTTGCCCAACCAGACAAGGCGTCGTGGGAACTGTACCAGGAAAAGGCCAAAGCTTCTGCAGCAGCCGCAGCTGAATTTGCGGCGGCTGAGGGGAGCAAGGAGATACAAGCGCGTGGTCTACAGTGTCCAATTGATAAACGCTTGCTACTAGAGCCAACGAAAACTCCATGCTGCAGCAAGACATATTGCAACGATTGCATCACAAATGCATTGATTGAAAGTGATTTCGTTTGCCCCAATTGCTCGACTGAAGGCGTATTACTAGACAATTTAGCAGTGGACGAAGAGGCTATTACTAAGCTAAAGGATTATGAAAAAGAAAAATCAGAGAAAAGGGATAAAGAAAAAGAAGAAGGATCAGTTAGTGAGGAGAGTACCAGATCCCCTCGACCAAAAGTGGCTTCGGAATCCGCCAACCACAAACCCTCCTCTGCTTTGTCTCCAGAAACTCTGACGCAACCCAATTCAACATATCCAAAGAAGCGGCCCGCAGGTGAGGGTGACGAAAACAATAATGAGGAACCAATCGCTGCACCAGCAATGAAGAAGCAAAAATCGAACGATAGCCAGTCCCAGGTTAACAATCAACATAGCTCGAGATTTAAGCCCCTGAACAGATTCTCTCCAACCCCGTTCAATCAGCAACTATCGTCCGGAAATTTTAACTCACCATCACCTCAAAATTTTCCGTTGATGGGGTTCCCTCCAAATAATATCATGCCAATGACTGGGTTTGTTGGGGGCGTAAACCATTCTCCTATATCTAACGGATATCCGCATGGCGAAAGTGGATGGAATCAAATGGCTAACAACAACATGAGTTTCGGGCCACCAAACGTTTCCTATATGACTGGATTCAACCAAACAATGATGCCAGTTGGTGGATATGGGCCCCCCAATTTCGGCCCTGCTGCGGGTGGGATGCCTATGAATAATATGAATTTCATGAGTCAACCACTTAGTCATTTGCCGCAAAGACCAACTTTCCAGCAAAATCCAGGAATCACCACCTTCTCGAACCAACAGCGAACCAGTTTCGGTAGACCATTCGCGAAGGAGGAAGACAATGCATACTTACGCCAGCCCGTAAATCCTCATCGGCATCAGGCAAGGCAAAAACGAATTAGGCCTAGTGACTATCGGGAACTGTAGGAGTAACGCTAGGGAATGGATATCTTATCTCAGCAATGACAATTTATAATCACATCATTGTACAGTACTTGTTTCGGAATATCTTGATATTTTCAGCATGGAGTTCATCGGCGGTGAGTTCTCAGCCCGTGATGGAGAGGAAAATGTGGATACAATATATTTTAACAGCATTCTGGTAATTGTCAAAGAGTCGATTTGAAGTTTATTGTGCTTTTCCCGCAATTGTCATCAACCTGTATAATTAGGCCATTACTTTCAGTCTTCAATCATGACAAACAATGGATCAGAAACCATATAGAGGTTGAATAATAATGGGAAACGCATATGTAGTTAAAACAATATATATCATGATTCCTGCCAATCCATTTATCAGAAGGAACAGAAACTTAAATCGAATTGAATCCATTTCCGTATTAGTGTCTTCTCTCGCAACCCGGTGGATAAGTTTCAATAATCCAAGACATCATCATGAATGGAAGGGCTGGGAATGAATAAGAAACTCAATCATTAACGTCAATCTGAAATTATATGGCAGTGACACGAGGGGATTACGGCGTATCCATGGATGGGATGTTGACCATTCAAATTCCTAACCACGAGGGAATGTATTTAATATTAGCCCTCCTGCTCCCTTCCTTCCAACTCATCAGCCAAAATTTTAGCATCCCGCTTCCCTCGGTCTACGTCGACAAGTAACATGAGTGGTAATGGGACCAAAATGAGGACGGCCAAAAATCCAAATGCAGGACGAATCTCTCCGTATCCATCCGTAATCATTCCGACGATCGCGGGACCAAAAATACTCGACCCCTTATCGGTGATGGCATACAATGAGTAGAAGGATGCCTCGAACCCCGGTGGTATTAACTCGCCAAAAAAGCTTCGACAATAGGATGACAATCCTCCTATTACAACGCCATAAAACGCTCCTAGCATGTACATTTCCCAAGGTTGCTGAAGCCCAAAGACTCCCAGCTTTTTAATTGATGGAATGAATCCGAGAAGTCCGTAAAAAGGTATGAGCTCAAAAACGCAAATACAGGCGATGATAGTTTGCGAAGCTTGCAAGTTCAACCGACGAGATAGATAGTTCCAAAAAAACGCACCACACACTCCGGAAACCATTGCTATTACGTTGATTAGTCCAAGGGCGGCAAGCTTCATACCCAGCTGGGTTTTAGCAAATAACACAGCAGTGCCGCTCACTGTGGCAATACCATCGGAAAGGAGAAACCACGCAGCTAAGAAGATAAGCACATCTTTGAGATGACGGACTTGAAGAGCTGTCCGACCGAGAGACTGCCATGCATAGGCAATATAATTCACCCACTGCCACATGTGGGCTCCTCGAACCGAGCTGGAAAGCGGGGGTCCGGGGCGTGGACGGAGCCACATAGCTGCAGGTATCGTAAAGATTAACCACCACAGCCCAATTCCGAAGAGAACGAGCCGTAGAGAGAATGTTGTTGAGCCCGTGGCGGCCACGACAAAGATGGATATAATTTGGAGAATAACAGCTCCAATATAACCAATGCCAATCCCATAGGAAGATATCCTCGTCGATAACTGGAGCTCCGCCGACGTTTGGGGAGATTTTAATAAAGAGTCGTGTGTAGACAGATTGGGATTGTTCTGAAGTAGAGTCGATGTGGCTGATGCCAGACAACTAGACCGGCGTCTCTGGTTAGATCTAAGCTGCTGAGGTGCAGCAGCGGATTGTCCATCATCGTACGTAGGGTCAGCCGGAGTCGATTGAATGGAAGGGTGATGACGAACAAGCAAAGGTAGAAATGAATTGAGTAATACAAAAGAAGCGCCAAAGCAGGTATTCGCTACAATTGCTAATAATGCGCCAAGGAGATAAACCTGCGGAACAACTGCCAGGAAGAGCATGGTTGAGACCGCACCGACGACAGCGAAGGCCAAGAGATATGTCTTGCGGTAGACTCCATGATCCGCCGCTCCAGACATGGAGATGATTAATAGTGACTGGACTAAGACACTGACTGAGAATGTGTACATCGCAAAGCTGGCTGTGTTTATTTGAAACCCTAAGATATATACTATACACTGTGTAGTCTCGGGAGAGTGTGGGCTGCTCAGAGAAGACGAGGCAAGACTAGGTACATCATGAGTCGTTCTCCAGGTCGCACTGCATGGTGTCGTTTTGTTTGAAAGGAGGACTCCTCGATCCCTTGCCATCTGCTCGAGGGTGATCGGGAGGAAGGATCCTACGTGCAAGCCAGGAGTTAGTGAAGAGTTCCAACAGAGAGGTGGTGGCTTTTGGCGCTGTACGGAAAACAGGCAAGTCGGTTTTGATTACCAGCTCTCTAATGCTCTCTCGATGCATTCTCATCATTGATGCAGGGAAAAGAAAGAAGCTGGATAACATACCCATAGCACACGCTGTGAACACCTCCGCTGCCCAGCCATAGCAATACCATCCTGCCAGCTCCTTTTTGCTCGTTGGACGAGAATCATCCCCAGGATACCTACCGTCTACTTGCTCATCCATCATCAAACAAGAGACGGTACATAACTTCAGGAGGCAACAGGTTAGAGAAATGAAGATGTCATTCAGCTGGCAAGTCAGCCTAAATGCAGAGCCAACGACTAATCACATGATGTAGATAAAATAATTGAGAAAATGAAGCTAGAGACAGCTTCTAGTGTAGTATACTATTAACGAGACTATATAGAACATAATAATATAATTAAATAAAATGCAGAGCTCAGCTGTTTACCTAACTACATAACTTAGCCGCCGGGCACTTATACAAACACAGGATGCTTGAGGCATCTGAACAGTTTTGGGGCCGGAGGCCTGGGATTCCTATTCCGGACTAGCGCCCCGCATGCCCATACCAGCGACTCCCCGTTCTTCTTCACGACTCAATTATCATTGAATACCTAGTCGTTGAAGATGGCCTCCACCATATGCTACAGCTGCAAATCCGCCCGCGCCCTCATAGTTAGACCCAAAAACAGACACAAGCTTTGCAAACTATGCTTCCTGGAAGTTTTCGAACAGGAAATTCATGATACCATCGTCTCCAAAGCCCTTTTTTACCCTGGTGAAAGGGTTGCCATCGGCGCAAGTGGTGGCAAGGACAGCACGGTTCTTGCCTCTGTGCTCAAAACACTGAATGATCGCCACAACTATGGACTGCATCTCACCCTGCTCTCCATTGACGAGGGAATCAAAGGATACCGAGATGACAGCCTGGAAACGGTCAAGCGCAACGCGGTGCAATATTCTATGCCATTAGAGATAGTGGGGTACGATGAATTGTATGGATGGACAATGGATCAAGTGGTTGCAGAGGTTGGGAAGAAGGGAAACTGCACGTACTGCGGGGTGTTTAGACGACAAGCGCTCGACCGTGGAGCCGCGAAACTCGGAATTAAGCATGTCGTTACAGGACACAATGCGGATGATGTCGCTGAGACAGTGATGATGAATCTATTGCGTGGTGATCTGCCACGACTATCTCGGGCAACGAGCATCGTGACGGAGTCGTCGGCGAGTGACATCAAGCGGAGTAAGCCACTCAAATATGCCTACGAAAAGGAAATTGTTTTATACGCCCATCATAAGAAATTGGATTATTTTAGTACAGAGTGTATCTATTCGCCAGAAGCGTTTAGAGGGAGTGCGAGGACGTTGATTAAAGATCTGGAGAAAATGCGCCCAAGTTCTATACTGGATATCGTTCGAAGTGGGGAGGACATGGCAAGACTTGTGCCTCCAGAAATAAGTAGTTCAGGCAAACATATTCCTCATACATCTGTTGCTGCGCTTGAGGGAGATGCAGAAGATTATTCTACCGGAGGCTGTGGAAGCCAAAATGGACTGCTGAATGGCAGAGAATTGGCAGATATAGAAAAGGATCTATCAGAAGATCAAACAACGGTCACTCATGAAACCCAAATTTTACCAACTAAGAAACCTCACGTTATTAGAGGGCCCGGCCAAAAGCCGCTGAAATTACAAACCATGGGGCGCTGTGTACAGTGTGGGTATCTTGCTAGCCAGAGGATATGCAAAGCCTGCATGCTACTCGCGGGATTGAATAAGGGGCGGCCGAAGACTTCGATCGAAGTAGCCGTGGGGAAGAAAGCAGCACAACACTTGTGAGGTAGAAGACATCCAAGTAGCCAGCAGGAAAAATAATATGGAGGATTCGATATTTTTCCTCGCTTGAATGCTATTTCACCCAATAGTTACAGGCCAACCACGAACTGACGACCTGACGGCTTCATTCTATTACGAGGGATTTCATGCCGGGATATTTTCCTGTGTTTGCCTCAGGCAAGGAAACAGAATGTGATATTCGTCTCAGGAGGATTTCCCATCAAAGAATCCGCTTCTGGATTCTTTGAGCTTTCGTCAGATGGGTATATACCCAGGAGACTACAGACAGGGAGGCAAATTTTCCTGAATGTTAACTGAGTCCATATAAGTTCTTGCGAATCCTCAATACAAACTTTATTCTACAACGCTCTTCTATTCATCGAATAACGATGGCTAATCTCCTCGAACTAAGTTACTCAACTTTGGCTAATGCCCTCTTTTGAATGTAGCAAAACCAACAGTGATCGAACGAAAAACTTTCTCGATATATTTTACACCATGAAATTTCGACCTCAGATATAATATACTCCACTACCGTTTTCTTTCACTCCAACTCCATCATATGTGGTATTTAAGTGGTGGGCCAAGTTGAATCAAAGTTTTTACTATTCGTATAAAACATGTCGAAATGATAGACACATTTCTTCTCATCAAAACTCAAAGCTGGACATCAATTGACAACATATGCATGTCAGTGAATAGGGTTCTCATATCTCACAATGTATATGAAGAAACCTTTATGTAAATACTTTGATCCTTCATTTCTAGCTTGCAACAACTTCTTCTCTGACACTTCATAATAAAGAACTATAGACAGAGAAAAATGAAATATTAACTGAAAAATATGATTCAAAAACTCAAAATTAATGATCTTTATGTGAAGGATAGATTGCTTGATTGATTATGAAGCGATTGCTAGCTACGCGGAAGTTATATACAGTGCAGATTACATAAGAAGGTGGATAGAACTGACACCCCCACTCACTGATATAACTGTATGCAAGATTACATACAAAAAATAGCCTGTAGCTAGGTATTGGTACATAATTTGACTGGAAAACCTATATTGTTGAAAAATCAGTCATTTCCTCTATATAATCATTTCTGCCTGCTTATTGTGTCTTCTAATATCTGTCATCATAGGGTGTATCTAGTCATCTCAAGTGGCTTGATCAGCCTGTCTGCTGCATTTTCAGCAGACAAGATGTAATCAATTAAGATCTCATTCTTGCAGACAAGATCTCAAAGAGTATGGAAGTGAATCTCTATATGCTTAGATTAGTGTGAAATAGCCTCACTTTTGATCAGTTCAATCATCAATTTATTATCTATCTGAATTGTATATGTCAGCTTATTGACTGATGATTCAATCAGACTGTCATTATCATCAAGATTATTGAGCTGAGACAGCATGAAGCTGGCATCCTTCAGTAATTCTCAGAGGCAGGCAAGTTCATAGACAGCCTCTGAGAATGTGATATATTCAGCCTCAGTAGATGATATTGAAACATCTATCTGCTTGCTGCTTTGCCAAGCAAAAGAATCTCCTGTCATATAAATGACATATTCAGTAATGAAGTGAGAATCTGAATCACAGTCTGCTCAATCAGCATCAGTGAACACTACAGATTCTATATTCACATCTTTTTGATAAAACATATCTATGTCAGGTGTGCCTTGTAGATATCTAAGAATTCACTTGAATGCTGTTCAATTCTTTGAGATAAAGCAGAAGCTAAATCTCTCTAGAAAGTCAGCAGCAAAGCTTATATCAGAATATGTGTTGATAGCAAGATATTGTAGAGAGTCAATCTCTGATTGATAAGAATATAATGTAAATTCTGCTGTATAAGTAATCAGTTCTTTATTATCACTCACAAAATCAACATTCTCTTTCATAGTAGAGGATGTTGAGTGATAGTTATTCATTGAGAATTTCTCAAACAGGTTTTTTATAAATAGTGGCTGGGACAATGATAATGATTTAGCATCTTAATCAATCTTCATACTCAAATACCAGTTTGATTCACTCACATACTTGATCTAATAATTAGTGGTGATCTGGACTTTTGTCTATTCAATATCTAATATATTCAGACTGTATAGGTGAACATCATTCATATAGATGATTATATAGATCTTATGAACATCATTTATGAAAAAACTAATATCATGAGAACTGACATGAAAATCTATTTCCAATAGCATTTTTTGCAGCTTCTTATATCATAATAGTGCTGCTTGCTTCAAGTCATATAGTCTCTGCATCAATTCACATATCAGATTGTCACATTCCTCATAGAACCCAGTAAGTTGATGTATATATATATATTCATTGATGAGAAGCTAGGTATTTAATAATACTATAATCATATTGATCTGCAGAACATATCATTCTCAGAATACTGAGATTGTCATAAGTATTCAATAGATGGAGACTAATACAACTGGTGTAAATGTCTTTGAATAATTGACATTCTTTTCTTGATAATTGCTGCAGACTACTCAACAGATCTTATATCATTCAATTCTATTCATATTATTAATCTTTTTGTCAAATACTCATTGATCATGTAGAATTATCATATCTGAGATTCTTTCAACTAGCTGCCATGCATCAATCTACTTGAGATGATTAATCTTTTTAATGCAGACATGGAAGTAATATTTCCAATCTGTAGACATCTGAGCCTGAGTGAAGTTCTTTGAAACTGGTCAGCCAGTGATCTCAGAGTCTGCAGAGATATCAGTCAAATTGTCAGTGAAATTCTTTACTAAGACCTTCCTCACTGAAGTAATATTCTTAGTGAGTATTGAAGAATTCTTTATCTCTAAAGCAGATTTTGAGAGGATAATAGTGTTTTACATCAAAAATGTCAGAATCTACACAGTAATCTCATAGTCTATTTATTAATTATTTGTAAAATGTAGAAATACTGAAAAGACAGATAGAAACTCCCTATTCACTATGAAATCATCTGTTGATAAATCATATTAAGTGAAGAGGATTATCATTGCAGTCACATGAGCAATGAAAGACATGTTCTTGACATCTTTCTCAGACAAGGTCAAAGAATCTGTCAAATAAAGATCTTCTTGAAATATCATATCTTTTGACATATAAAGATAATCATTAGAAGGATTGATCAATCTATAATTAGTAAAGCTATCATAGCCTGTAAATATAAGCTCTTGTGATTGTAAGGTCATTTTCATATTCAGCTTGAGCACTATTTTTAAATAAGCCTTGCACACTTATTGGCGAATCCTATATGCAGAGGGCAGGACCCTGAGCCAAGCTTCATATGAAGTAATCAGCTTCAGATTTAGATCCTCTATACCATTATAGAGCTTGATTGATGTTGACATAAGATTAAGTATTTTGGTCATCATAATTATCACCTCACCCTACATTTGGAGGGAGGAGGAGAAATCTATTAATAATGTTCAGACTTTTTTGATAATCAGGTCAACAGAACATTCAGATACACCATTTTGCTGCGGAGTGTAAGACAGGATTGATTCTCATTTAATACTCTCACTCATCATATAGATGACTGCAGTGTTTGAATTCAACTTACTGCAGTCAGAGTGAATAATTGCAACATCATGATTGAGTAGATTCTTTATAAATTGGTTGAAGGTCTGTATATATTTTAGAGTCTCATTGCAGCACTTCAATAGAAAGGTCTACTGCATTCATGTGACATCATCAGTGATCATCATCACAAGCTTCTTATCTGCATAAGATGATGTATCTTTTTTATTATCAAGCATTTCTCCACCCTTAAATAGGTTCATTCAGATATTAAGACCTTTGCAGGTGACATAGTGTAGTGGAGTGTTTTTATAACTTGCATATTTATGCTTGGCTTTAACACATATAGTGCAGAATGAGAGCTTCTTTGAGTTAATGATGACAATTTCAAAACAGAGCTCTTACAACATTTTAATTAGATTCTTCTCATCAATTGATAGCTGCTTTAGTATAATAGCAGGTAGTCAGATTGATGAGGACAAAATAAAGATATCAGTATTCAGATTCTTCAGGTTAATTAGCTGCTCCATGTCATCACAGTTGAAAAAATCTATTGATGCAGCATTCAGATCATAATCTGTTGAAATCACTCTGAGCTTTAGAATCATCAAGTATGCCAGTGATCTAAGCTTCAGATCATTCATAATACTCTTAAACATAGAGAAGATGTCAGATAGAACATATATATTATTGAAATTCAAATTCACATAGAAGATGTCATTTCCTATAGATACTATTATCTCAAAGTAATTTCCTATAAGAGGTTGAACCTCTAGATTTGCTCTGGCTGGCTGACTCAGCCTAGCTATCATTTGCACGTGCGCACATGATCATGCTACGTGAGCTTGCTTAAGCTTGAGTTCTCATCTCATTCTTTTCTTCCCTTTCTCAAGCAATTTATCCTTGTTATATAGGAGGACTAGCCTCTAGTTCTTAGAGCTTAACCCTTTACATTATGAATTGCTTCACTTCTTTCATTGATAGGCCACTGAGAGTCTTAATTCTGTATCATGAAGCTCAGCAAACGTGCTGACATATAATAGACTATTGAAAGCCTTAAATCCTGCATCATGAAGTTCAGTGATAGCACTGGTATATGAATAGACTGAGTTAGCAATCATACTAACAAATGAATGAGCAACATTGAAAATGTCTAGCTGAATGAGATAAAGCAGCAGACTTGTACAACAAATACATAAATAAATCAACATGAAGCAATGAGCAGAGATGCCCTCAGCAGCTTCAAATAACAATGAATGACCTTTCTTCAACAACAGGAACAGGTTCAGTGTGAGAACAGAAATTTAATAGCAGCTCAGCAAGCTGAAATAGTTAATCTACAACAAGCTTTGAACACTCTGACATCAACTCTCTTTCAATTGAATCTGCAATTACTTATTGCAGTCAGAAGATCAAAGACCAAGCTACTGAACTACAAGAAGTATGATGATTCTAATCTGAAGCACTACCCTTAGTGAGAGCTAAAGCTTCAATCAAAACTTAAGGTCAATGGAAAAGCTTTAGGTAATAATGAGGAATGTGCTTGATATGTGTATTCAAGACTGAAAGAAATGGCAGCAGCTCAAGTTTACCTCTGAATTGAGAATAATAAGAACAAGATCAACTTCACAGTAGAGAGCTTACTGAAGTAGACACATATACTCTTTAGTGATTCTGCACAATAGGAAAAGACTATGCAAAAGCTCAACAATCTACAACAGAGTAGAAGAGCTCTCTTTAATCTTCTGTCTGAATTTAATCAGCTACTGCTGGAAGCTGATTGTCAAAGATGAGATGATCACATTAAAAAGAGGTATTTGAAATCCACTCTAAGCATGGAGCTGAAGGAAGGCATGATGGGTGTAAGGGAATCATCTCTCTATGAGAATTACCACAAGGAGCTTAGATTAGTTGATCATCAACTCTCTGAGCTTAAGACTTTAAGACAGTGGTCTAAACATTGCAAGAGCAGATCTTCTTCAGATTATACAACATCTAATCCACACTTTCTACTTTGTCATGCTGTCCTTGACTAATGAACCTGGTTTCAAGCTTTCACTGATGATCTGATGAATCTCTCTTCTGATGCTGTGACCTCAATTGCCTGCCATGTCAAATTGATAGATCAGACAGAGATTAATCAATGAAGAGAGCAAGGCCTGTGCCTGAGATGCAAAGCCAGAGATCATATGATTAAGAGCTGTCTGTTTAAACCTCTCAGACACTCTACCACCCCCACAATAGCTAAGATGATCCCCAAGCCGGTACTGGACAATGACAATGTGGATATGAGTAAGGATTTGAGAAAAGAGTAGCTTCAATCAAAAAATACTGAAAGGAGCAAAATAAGAAGCTTATGAGAAAGCAATGAAGAAGATTTAAATCTAAGATAATATTCAAACTCTTCACTGTCAATGCTCTAGTAGATAATACTTTTTTGACTAGAGCAATGATAGACAGTGAATGTAATGTTTATAGTCTTATTTCTCAATTCTACATTAATAAGCATAAGCTCTCATGCATTAAAATTCCCTCTGTTAAAATGACTGGCTTTGAAGACTCCATGAGACTCTTCACAAGCATAGTGACTGGCATTTGAATTGATATAGGTGGTCACATAACTGAACAAGCCTTTCTCTATATGGTGAATGAGTTACATGGTCATGATATGTATTTAAGCAACCCCTGGCTGGCCCAGCAAAAGGCGACTGTAATCTCTTATCAAAGAATTGTGAGATTTGAAGAGAGTGACATAAAGATAGAGTCTAGTTCAAATGCAAAAGCTGATATGATTTCCATCTCTGCTATAAGCTTCTCTAGGCTTGTGAGCACTTGAGAGAAGTGAAACATCAAGATCTTCACTGTCAGTTTGACTGATATTCAAATGACTCTAGAAGTGAAATCAAAGATTGACCCTATAGAAAAGCTGCCTGAACATTATCATGAGTTTTTGAATATATTTGATAAGAAAGCTGCTGACACTCTACCTCCACTTTATGGCCCAGATAGAGATCATGGGATTGAACTGATTAAAAAGATCAATGATAGTGTAAAACAACCCCCTTGAGGCTTATTATATAATATGTCTTGAGAGGAACTACTGACTTTATGAAAGACTCTTACAGATTATCTAGATAAGAGTTTTATTAGAGTGAGCAACTCCTCTGCAGCCACTCCTGTACTATTCATGAAGAAGCCTGAGGGTGGGCTAAGATTCTGTGTAGACTATTGAGCTCTTAACAAAATCACTCAAAAGAATTGATATTCTCTATCATTAATCAATGAGACTCTATAGTGAATTGAACAGGCTAAATGATTCACTAAGCTGGATATTATTGCAGCTTTTCACAAGATTTGAATCACAGAAGGTGATGAGTGGATGACAGTCTTTAGAACCAGATACAGGCTATTTGAGTGACTGATTACATCTTTTGATTTGACCAATGCTCTGAGCATGTTTCAAAAATATATCAACTGAGCATTATATGGATATCTGGACAACTTCTGCTCAGTCTATTTAGATAACATCTTGATATTTTCCTCAAGAAGCTTACAGAAGCATTGTGAGCATGTACAAAAGATGCTTATGCATCTATGAGAAGCAGGCCTGCAGGCAGACATCAGAAAGAGTGAGTTCAAGATGAACAGCATAAAATATCTTGAATTCATCATTGAAGTGAGCAAGGGTATACAAATGAATCTGAAGAAGGTTAAAGCTGTTTTGAAATGAGTGACACCTACTACTCTTAAAGGTGTATAAGGATTTTTAGACTTTGCCAATTTCTATAGATGATTTATCAGGGATTTCTCAAAGATCATGACCTCACTGACAATTCTTACATGTAAGAATGTTCCTTTTTTGTGGATGAGCAAGACTGAGGAAGCTTTTAAGTGTCTAAAATCAATGTTTATCTCTGCTTCAATCCTGCTTCAATTCAACTCTAATCATGAAACTATATTGGAAATGAACTTCTTAGATTATGTCTCAGAAGAAGTGCTGCTACAATATGATGAGCAGAGCATTCTACACTTATGTGCCTTCTTCTCTCACAAGCATTCACCTGCAGAATACAACTATGAGATTCATGATAAGAAGTTATTAGCAATAATTGAGTGTTTAAAGAAATAAGACACTGAGCTACAAAGTGTAAAGGAATTCAAGAATCTCACAGATCATAAGAATCTAGAATACTTCATGACTACACACAGACTAAATGAAAGACAGCTACATTGAATGGATATTCTCTATTGATTCAACTTCAGAATTGATTACCAGCCAGGGAAGTTGAATGCTAAACCAGACACTATATCACAAAGAGAGCAGAACATGCCACAGAGCACTGATGATAAGAGAATCAAGCAGAGACAAGCTCAACTACTTAAGTTTAACATACTGACACCTGGAATGGAATCAATAGTGACTGCTGTCAGTGTGGAATCTGAGATGTCTCTTCAAGCTCAGTGAAATGAGACTCACAAAAATGATAAGATTTTGCAGCATCTGAAGCAAATTCTTTATGAGAGAAGATTCAGATTTTCTTCTGAACTTGACATTAAGATCTCTGTCTCTGAGAGCTCTTTAAATGAGAACAGGGAGCTTCTCTTTCAAGATTATAAGTGAGTGCCAGACTTTGAATCTCTTCAAACCAGGTTAGTATATGAGACTCATGACTCACCTCTTACCAGTCATCCCAAGTGAGAGCAAATGACAGGAGTTCTAAGACATGAGTTCTACTGGCCAGGCTATGCTGCTGATGTGAGAAGAATGATCAGAAACTGCCATCTTTGCAGATCAAACATCACATGAAGAGATCAACATCAGAGACTGCTTAAGCCTCTTTTCATTCCTGAACACATATGGCAGGAGCTTTTCATGAACTTTATCATGAACTTACCAAACTCTAAAAGTTACATGAACATCATGATTATAACAGACAGACTGACCAAGAGAGTTATATTAAAAGCAGTTAAGAAAACTGATGTGAAGACAGTGACTAGAGTGTTCTTTCACAATATCATCTCTCAACATGACATCTCTAAGGCAGTAGTGTCAGATCAAGGATTAGCTTTCACAAGCATGTTTTGAACTTAAATGTATGAGAAATTAGACATTAAGAGATGACTCTTCACAGTCTATCACTCAGAAACTGACAGAGCTACAGAGCAAATGAATCAGACTCTGAAAATCTACCTACACAAGTATATTAGCTTTCAACAGAATGACTGGTGTGAATGACTCCTTCTAGCAGAGCTGGTCATCAATAATAGAGATGCTGCCTCAACAGATGTGAGCTCATTCTTTTTAATACATTTTTTTCACATCTTCTTCATTGATATAGTCAATGCACTCTCTGTTGAAACACTATGTAATCTCATTGAGTTTGCAGATGATTATATGAGGAAAGCTCATGAAGTGTTGAAGTGAGCTCAAGTAAAAATGATGAATGCTCAGCAATCTCAAGAGAAATACATGAATAGATGAATAGACCTGGCTTCAAGCTTTCAACCTAGAGATAAGATCTGGTTGAGCTTAGAGAACATGAGAACTAATCATCTGTGCAAGAAGCTGGATGTGAAATACAATCAATATACTGTGCTAGAAAAGGTAGAATCTCATGCTTACTGACTGAATATCTCACTCAGCATTCACAATGTCTTTAATATAAAGCTTCTACATGCTATGATGATGAATTTCCTGCCTAGTCAGAGGCAAACTGACTGACAGTCACTCACTATAGAGATCTCAAAAGGATCTGAGTTTGAGATTGAGAAAATTCAGAATGAATGAATCTACTGAAGAAAAAAGTAATACTTCATTAAATGAGTAGATTGAGCTGAGTCTATATGGAATGACACAAGTCTCCTACAAGAAGTGAAGGCCTTGAACACTTGAGAGGCCTCTCAGCAGGCAAAATTAGGTGTAAAGAGGACTTTAAATAGTTGTAAAGGCCTGCAACAAAGAGGGAGAAGAGAAGTATTATAAAAGGTTGAACCCCTAGATTTGCTCTGACTGGCTGACTCAGCCTAGTCATTGTTTGCACATGCGCACATGATTATGCTATATGAGCTTGCTTAAGCTTGAGTTCTCATCTCATTCTTTTCTTCCCTTTCTCAAGCAATTCGTCCTTGTTATATAGAAGGACTAGCCTCTAGTTCTTAGAGCTTAACCCTTTACATTTCCAGTATTGACCTGCAAATCACAGTGAATATAGCTTTAATGCTCTAATAAATTAGCAGATATGAGATTGGCAGATAAGTCTGGCATCAAATAGATGTGGTCAAATTCAATTAATCTTTCTCTGATTAAGATGTAGATGACTTCAATTCCTTGAACTTTCAAAGTAGTCTTATTGACCACTTGAATCATAGAGCCACTAATCTCTGTTATTTGAGAAAATCATGATTGATCACATGCAATATGACATCTAGCCCCACTATCCCATATAATGAGTGAATTGATAATTGATTTGATAGAGTACATAGACACCTCAATGACCTGCACTAGATTCATCATTTGAAATGTCTCAGAGCTGTTATTTGCAGTTGATGAGGTCTTTTTGCCCTCACTACTCTTTTTATTATTATATTTCTCTATTCTCATTGTGTTGGTGATTCTTCATTCTTCAGTAGCACTATCTGAATTGGCTGCTCAGCAGAGCCTTCCATGATGATGCTCACATTCCAAGCAGATTGAGAGGTCAGAATTTGAACATTCACTCATTCAATAGTCTCTGTGTTCTCTGGATCAGCCCTTACAGGTCAAATTATTTTGGACATTGCTGCTATTATTGGAACTCACAGCTGTATTTTCAGCCTGAGCCACATTAACTGAAGAATTAGTCATCTAGACAGCCTTTTTGATCTCTTTGAAGGAGTTCAATTGAGAGTGTATTTTCTCTATGATCAAATGAACATCCAACATGACAGACTTTGATTTAGATTCTTGTACCTTCTCAATTTTCTTTTGCACATAGTTTCACCATATATTGAGAAGTGCAGAATAAAACATGTGGAATATCATGTCATTTAAGAGTAAAATATCAAGTATTTTCAATTTCATAATAATGTCATTGAACTTATCAAAAAATGTATGTATGTCAGTGACTTGGATACCACTCATTGATGTAAACACCAGGACTACTTCCCTGTAGAGCTGTGTTCTTAGAATGGAGAACTCCTTCTCAATCACATATCAAAGAGAATAAGTGATTCTGCTCTCATCATACTTATTAAAACAGGGCCTAATGCTGGTTGCCAACATGTTTAAAATGAATGTGTAAAGCCAGCAATTTTTGACCTCTCAAAAAAGAGCTCATTCAGAGTCCTCATCAGGGATTTTGACTTACTTGTACTTCAATATAATCTAGCATTGAGTGTCAATTAGCTTGGCCTTCATATTTACATGCCAGGAGAGGTAATTCAAAGATCTGACCAGAGCATTCAGCTTGATGACATACTTAGTATCCTATTTGAACTGGCTGATTGTCTTGCTGACACAGCTATTTGAGTCATAGAGATTATATTGCATTCAGGACCTCAAGTTCAGATTCCATGCTGATGATTGATCTGCCAGTGAATTTGTAGACATCACAGCCCTGTCATTCTGAGTGTGAAGCCCCTTCAATTGAAGTTGAAGCTGCAATTCTTTGTGCTTCTATTTTTGAAATTCTAAATCAATCTTTTGACATTCAAGATTCAATCTCCTTAGTTGCAATTCTTCAGAGTTGATTGTCAGTGGTGAGTTAGAGATCACTGTAGGTGTCTCCATCCCATCTTCTGAAGAAGTTGAATCAGCATATTTGACACAATATAAGCAGACCAGCCTCACTGTGGTAGAGGCTGTAATCAGCCCAGCTTGCTGATCAGATGTTTTGAGGGGTCCAATATTGAAACTCTTGAACACCCCTAGGGGGGTCAGTGAGCTCAGGGCCCCTGATCATTTTCAGATTGATCAGATTGACTGAATTGACTTGATCACAATCATGAGTGAGTCATCATACATTCTGTCATGTCATATTAATCTTTTTTATAATGGAGTAATCTTATTCAGTGAAATTCTTGCCTATAAGCTTGATTGAGCAGATTGACATGTTCTTGTGTGATCAGTCACTGAAAAATTAGTGAGTTGTAGATTTTTTTCACCTGCTAAGTGAACAGATTGAACACAGAAAAAAAAAAAAAATAATAATATAAGAGTATGTCAAATCAATCAATTGACATAAAATAAGACAATATTATATTGAATGAAGTGAGCAGTGATTAATATACACTATATTTGGCAAGAATTCTCTGAATTGGCAGTTATTTGCGCAAAACAGGTCTCATAACCTGTGAAGGATAGATTGCTTGATTGATTATGAAGCGATCACTAGCTACGCGGAAGTTATATACAGTGTGGATTACATAAGAAGGCGGATAGGCCTGACACTTTATAATTCGTAAGTTCTGCTATGCATTTAATTACAAACTGTCATTCATCATAAGCAGAGAGACTGCATAAGATTTATCTTGATTCAATAATTACTCACTGCTGAAGAGTAGGGCTGCACAACTAAGAGGATGAATTTAAAGGAGAAATAGAGGGGACATATTATCTAATGCTTTTCAGAATATTTAAGGGAATCATAAGTAAGGTGTTGGTAGAGTTGTGCATCAATGGTGCACAGACTTTATATATCACTCTTAAGCTGTTCACAAAAAAAGCAACTGGAATCCACGCCGGGCTCTCCGGACTCTAGAATGAAGTGCACCCTTTAGGTAAATTTTCCAACGGTCTCCTGTGGCATGACACCCACCAACAGGCGCACGTATAATTATTTGTCTACGTTTTCTTATCACTGCTCTGGTGGGCGTCTAGAGGTTGGAAAAGCGAGAACGGCTATAAAACCGGGGCCTCCCAGTTTTCGCGCCTAATTCTCATCAGAGCCGATTGTTTGTGGGGAAATGTAATTTCACCATCCTTGCCAAAGCCTACATCCTGGAGGTAGGAGATAAGTCTGCTCTCAAATGAAATTAACAAGGGAATTAACAAGGGAATCGGAGGAGGCACCATGACTGGTCACTGATAATGTCGGCTTGATCCAGAAAGGATAGATTCGACTTACTTTGTGTTGTCGACCCTTGGCTCCATCATTACAGTTTCCGTCCTACTATCGGCCAGCCAGCAGAAATGAACCAAGGATGAGAGCCAAACTGGCACCCGGTGCGGTCCTCTGAAGTTTTCCTCACCTACAAGACAGTGGATACCCCGATCATAGTTGCCAACCGGCCCAGGTACCAATCTTCCCAAGAGATCTTCCTTTACCCAGTATATTTCAAAATACCCAAACGGCTGGCCATCCCAGCAACCAAAAGCAGGGAAGGAATGTCGAGAGTTGAGTTGATCACGGAGAAAGTTTTCTTGAACGGATTGGGGCCCGGCAACACCCCAGGCTTTGCTCACTCGAGGATTATTCATCCATTTGGACAAGAGTTCGATATCAGAGGGGTAATCCTTTGGAGATGCATCACCAGAACTCGTGGTTGAAAGTGAGGCAACGCTCCTAGATTTTGAGTGGTAATATTTTAGGCTGTCTAAAACGGTTGGGAGCTTGGGAGGTAAGAGTGGAACCCGAAATGACAGTGTCTGGCCTAAACTAGGGATATAGCGGGTGTAAAACACTTCACCTTGTCGTGG
The DNA here is from genome assembly GCF_000150705.2 of Paracoccidioides lutzii. NCBI lineage: Eukaryota > Fungi > Ascomycota > Eurotiomycetes > Onygenales > Ajellomycetaceae > Paracoccidioides > Paracoccidioides lutzii. The sequence continues at coordinate 1,024,686 of NW_015440947.1, read as the reverse complement.
AGGTTTCTGGCGGACAGGATGTCGGATTCCTTTTGTGAAGATAAATTCCGAAGGCGGCGGTGGAAAAAAGGTAGGTAAACAACTCCCGGAAGTAAATGGATCCCCGTGTCTAGTGGGGACACCGTAGTACATACTTTCTGTTGGACTGATCAGCCCCGAACCGCTGATGTTTCCGGCAATTTCCGTAGCAAATGGGCCAGAACTCGGGCGTGGGGTGATGGGAAACTCGACCGTATGTGGTACGGTCGTCTGGGGACACAACTTGAAGAGAAAAATGCGAGGATCAATTTGCCAAAAGGTACGATGGCTTATAAACATGGTCGACCATCCTGTGGCATCGTGTACATCAAAAGGCTGGCAGCCCACGAAGGATTCTTCGCTTCTAACCAAACCCATCCGTTCCAGCTTTTGCATTAGATGTTTTCCGGTGAAGATACCCTGCCGCTTGATATAAACGCGCCATTCCCCCTTTGGTTTTGCAGGGTCTGGGGTTGATTTGGACTCTTCGGTGGAGACAAACCGGCTTGGAGCAGGTTGGTGGAAATACCACCAAAGAGTCGCATAAAGCAACATGGCAATTTGACGAGTTGGCGAAGTGGCGGGCTTGAAATCGCTGGTAGAGGGAAGGGATATCGAGGAAATGAATAGGTAGTCGCCGTTCAGAGTGGGCTTTGTGAACGGGCCATGATGGTGCTTGTCCTCCGTTGGTGTCCCAGGTGGAGTGGACGATAACGACGCTTCCCCAGAATGGATTGCACCGGATCCAACGGAATGCGGGGGTGAGAGATGCTCTTGTTTAGGATTAGAGTCGCGTTTCTCTGTTCGAATGACAATAGTCCAGCCAGGAGGTAGGACGGAGGTGCCTATGGCCATTTCATTCAACTTGAAGGTGATACCTCCGAACACGGGGGTGATGGAGAGGGATAGGTCATTGGGAAGATGGACAACGGAGGGAGATGACATGTCAGAGGCTGGGGAAGCTGAACAAGCATCCAAGAATATCTCGATAAGACGAAGGTCAGCGTACTATATATACACATTCGGAATTCTCAGGGTTTCAAAACGCCCTCAAAAAGAACGAAAAGAGAAGAGAGGAGGGCGCAATGACAGCGATGCGAGTCACTGATGGACTTAGTGGTTATGCGAGCAGTATATCTAGTTAGAAACGTGAGCACAGCAGGTATTGAAGACAGAGGAGGAATAAAAGAGAGGAGTCTTGAAAGTCTTCTCGAGCCTGCGGGATAGCAGAAATGACATCAATTGAACAGCCAATCATTATGTCAGTTAGTGGATACCCGGCTATGCCCTAGTCACGTGCCTATCTGCCGTATTAAGTTTAGAAACGCTTTAACGGAGCTCGTGCATCGTTGACATTTCGCCAAACTATGTGACTAGTTACTTATTCTGAACAAATCACTTATAACTATTATTAATTAAGGGTGAAGAACTAGGTTAGCTTCTCAGGGGTCCCTTTTGCCCCCCTCAATCTCACACCGGCAGGAAAAAAGGCCCACTTTATTGGCTCAACTGTTATTAGTAAAAAGTCCTAGGTTTCAACCAGCCATTGGTTGCACTTGGGCCTAAGAGTCCTTATGATAAGCATGCCTATAATTCTAGGCATGATAATCACAACCATTCCAATTTGTATTTTTAGTGCCACCTCAGAGGAAGTCGACAGCGAAAGGAAACTGGTTTGCAGGACCATCATGGAAGCCGCTGCTGGAATTCGGCTCTCTAATCTTTTTTTAAGTAAACAAAGGTGGTTGCTCCCAAGGACAAATATTCTCAGGAAGTAAATACGTACAAGTATGTAAATACATAACGTAATCCACCACCCAACGCCCGTTTACACCCAACACCCGCCATTTCACCATCACTATGATGAAATATTTTCAACATTATTTCAACAACGCAATTAGATTTTAAGATGATATATTATAGGATGAAAATATATATAGAAAATTACATATAAAAATATATAGCTAATTCAGTAAATGTTTGTTTGGCTTAATAACTCATCTGGAATATGAAATCTTGAGTAGAGGCAGATTCAGCAAGCAAGCAGTCATTAAATCAGTAGAGATTGCAATATCATCATATCCCTCTGGCAGTGGATCCATGGGCACCCTGGCAGGGCTCTGAAAACATGATTTAGCCACTCTTTGTGAAATCAAGGGTTTACTTTCCTGATTAGAAAGGTGATTTTTAAATTCTTCAATCATCTTCTTATTCAATTATGATTGTAGCTGTATGACAGCTCATTCTTCCTTTTCTTTTTGCTCCTAAGTCTTTTTCTCATCTCTAAGCTTTTTGTCAATCTGCTGTTGAGCAGCTCTTGCAGTCTTATTCATTTCCTTTTGCTGTTTTGTGATCTGATGAGCTGTCTTCTACTTCATCCTCTGCTGAATGATATTTATCTCCTTCTATTCTTTAAGAATAATGTGTTGCAGCTTTACATTCTCCTTATGAGCTTGCACATTCTTTTTGACAATCTCTAAGGCTGTCAAATTCTCATGAATGCTTTGCACCTTTGCTGGTGAGAAGAACTATATCAATGATGAATTTAAAGAATCTAGCAACCTCATTGCCCTGTCATGCTTGTAATGTCTTTTCTTTTGATTAAAAGCTTTTTGAAGCTGCTGATTCTTTATTAAAAGAATCTCTTTATTAGAAGTAAGATTTTCCCCTGTACAGATCATCTAATTGAGATTATTAGATATTTGATACTGCTGTTGCTTGATTTGCTTCATCAATTTCCATAGATCAACAATAGAAGTAGATGTTTTTATTTGATAGTGTAAAGGGTTAAGCTCTAAGAACTAGAGGCTAGTCCTCCTATATAACAAGGATGAATTGCTTGAGAAAGGGAAGAAAAGAATGAGATGAGAACTCAAGCTTAAGCAAGCTTGCATAGCATGATCATGTGTGTATGTGCAAATGATGACTAGGCTGAGTCAGTCAGCCAGAGCAAATCTAAGAGTTCAACCTTTTATAATACCTCTCTTCTCCCTCTTTGTTGCAGGCCTTTACAACTATTTAAAGTCCTCTTTACATCTAATTTTGCCTGCTGAGAGGCCTCTCAAGTGTTCAAGGTCTTCACTTCTTGTAGAAGACTCACATCATTTCATGTTGACTCAGCCTAACCTACTCATTTAATGAGGTATTGCTTTTTCCTCTGGTAGATTCATTCACTTTGAATTTTCTCAATCTCAAACTCAGGTCCTTCTGAGGTCTCTATAATGAGTGACTGCCAGTCAGTTTGTCTCTGACTAGGTAGGAGATCTATCACCACAGCATGTAGAAGCTTTACATTAAAGATATTGTGAATGTTGAGTGGAATGTTCAGTTGATAAGCATAAAATTCTATCTTTTCTAGCACAGTATATTGATTGTATTTTGTGTCCAGCTTCTTGCATAGGCAATTAGTTCTCATGTTCTCTAAGCTCAACCAGATCTTATCTCCAAGTTGAAAGCTTGAAGCTGAGTCTTTTCATCTATTCACATATTTCTCTTGAGATTATTGAGCATCTGTCATTTTTACTTAAGCTCACTTCAACACTTCATGAGCCTTCCTCATATAATCATCTGCAAACTCAATAGAATTATGTGGCATTTCAATGAGAGGTGCATTGACTATATCAATAGAGAAGACATGGAAAAGATGTATTAAAAAGAATGAGCTCATGCTTATTGAGACAGTATCTCTATTATTGATGATCAGCTCTGCTAGAGAGAGTCATTCACATCAGTCATTCTGTTGAAAGCTAATGTACTTGCATAGATAGATTTTCAAGGTCTGATTCATTCACTCTGTAGCTCCATCAGTCTCTGAGTGATAAACTGTGAAGAGTTGTCTCTTAATGTTTAATTTCTCATACACTCAAGTTCAAAATATGCTTATGAAAGCTAATCTTTAATCTAACACTACCACCTTAAAGATGTCATGTCAAGGAATGATGTTGTGAAGGAACACTCTAGTCACTGTCTTCATATCAGTTTTCTTAACTACTTTTAATATAACCTCCTTGATCAGTCTGTCCATTATAATCATGATGTTCATGTATTCTTTAGAGCTTGATAAGTTCACAATAAAGTTCATGGAAAGCTCTTGCCACATGCATTCAAGAATAAGGAGAGGCTTAAGCAGTCCCTGATGTCAATCTCTTCATGTGGTGTTTGATCTGCAAAGATGACAGTTCCTGGTCATTCTTCTCACATCAGTGGCATAGCCTGGCCAGTAGAACTCATGTATTAGAACTCCTGTCATTTACTCTCACCCAGGATAGCCAGTAAGAGGTGAGTTATGAGCTTCATACACTAACCTGGTTTGAAGAGGTTTGAAGTCTGGCACTCACTTATGATCTCAAAAGAGAAGCTCCTCATTCTCATTTAAAGAGCACTCAGAGATGAAGGTCTTAATGCTGAGTTCAGAAGGAAATCTGAATCTTCTCTTATGAAGAATTTGCTCCAGATGCTGCAGAATCTTATCATTTTTGTAAGCCTCATTTCATTGAGCTTGAAGAGACATCTCAGGTTTCACACTGGTAGCAGCTACTATTAGTTCCATTCCAAGTGTCAGTACATTAAACTTAAGTAGTTGAGCTTATCTCTGCTTGATTCTCTCATCATCAGCACTCTGTGACATGTTCTGCTCTCTTCACAATAAAGTGTCTGGTCCAGCATTCAACTTCCCTAGCTGGTAATCAATTCTGAAGTTGAATCAATAGAGAATATCCATTCAACATAGCTGTCTTTCATTTAGTCTGCATATAGTCATGAAGTATTCTAGATTCTTATGATCTGTGAGAATCTTGAATTTCTTTACACTTTGTAGCTCAGTATTTTATTTCTTTAAATACTCAATTATTGCTAATAACTTCTTATCATGAATCTCATAGTTGCATTCTACAGGTGAATGCTTATGAGAGAAGAAGGCACATGAGTGTAGAATGCTCTGCTCATCATATTGTAGCAGCACTCCTCTTGAGATATAATCTGAGAAGTTCATTTTCAATATAGTCTCATAGTCAAGATCAAATTGAAGCAGGATTGAAGCAGAGATAAACATTGATTTTAGACACTTAAAAGCTTCCTCAGCCTTGCTTGTCCACAAAAAAGAAACATTCTTGTGTGTAAGAATCATCAGTGAGGTTACAATCTTTGAGAAATCCCTGATGAATTGTCTATAGAAATTGACAAAGTCTAAAAATCCTTGTACACCTTTAAGAGTAGTAGGTGTCACTCATTTCAAAACAGCTTTAATCTTCTCTGAATTTATTTGTATACCCTTGCCCACTTCAATGATGAATTCAAGATATTTTATGCTGTTCATCTTGAACTCACTCTTTCTGATGTCTGCCTGCAGGCCTGCTTCCTGTAGATATATAAGCATCTTTTGTACATGCTCACAATGCTCTCATAAGCTTCTTGAGGAAAATATCAAGATGTCATCTAAATAGACTGAGCAGAAGTCATCCAGATATCTATATAATGCCCAGTTGATATATTTTTGAAATGTGCTTGGAGCATTGACTAAATCAAAAGATGTAACCAGCCATTCAAATAGCTCATATCTGGTTCTAAAGACTGTCATTCACTTATCACCTTCTGTGATTCAAATCTTGTGAAAAGCTATAATAATGTCCAGCTTAGTGAATCATTTAGCCTATCTAATTCACTGTAGAGTCTCACTGATTAATGGTAAAGGATATCAATTCTTTCAGATGATTTTATTAATAGCTCAATAGTTTACACAGAATCTTAGCCCACTCTCAGACTTCTTCACAAATAGTATGAAAGTGGTTGCAAAGGAGTTGCTCACTCTAATAAAACTCTTATCTAGATAATCTGTAAAAGTCTTTCACAAAGTCAGTAGTTTCTCTCAAGACATATTATATAATGAGCCTCAAGAGAGTTGTTCTATGCTATCATTGACCTTTTTAATCAGTTCAATCCCATGATCTCTACCTGAGTCATGAAGTGGGGGTAGAGCGTCAGCAGCTTTCTTATCAAATATGTTTAAAAACTCATGATAATGTTCAAGTAGCTTTTCTCTAGGGTCAATCTTTGATTTCACTTCTAGAGCCTTTTGAATGTCAGTCAAACTGATGGTAAAGATCTCAATGTTTCACTTCTCTTGAGTGCTTATAAGTCTAGAGAAGCTTATGGCAGAGATGGGAATCACATCAGCTTTTGCATTTGAACTAGACTCTACCTCTATGCCACTCTCTTCAAATCTCATACTTCTTTGATAAAGGATCACAATCACCTTTTGCTGGGCTAGCCAGGGGTCACCTAGATACATATCATGACTATATAATCTATTTACCATGTAGAGAAAGGCCTGTTCAGTTACATGACCACCTATATCAATTCAAATGCCAGTCATTATGCTTGTAGAGAGTTCTATGAAGTCTTCAAAGTCAGTTATTTTAACAAGAGGAATTTCAATGCACAGGAGCTTATGCTTATTAATGTAGAATTGAGAAATAAGATCATAGATATTATATTCACTGTCTATCATTGCTTTAGTCAAAAAGGCATTATCTACTAGAGCATTGACAGTGAAGGGTTTGAATATCATCTTAGATTTAAATCTTCTTCATTGCTTTCTCATAAGCTTCTTATTTCACTTCTTTCAGTGTCTTTTGGTTGGAGCTACTCTTTTTCCTGAATCCTTACTCATATTCACATCATCATTGTCCAGTACTGGCTCAGGGATCACCTTAGCTATTATGAAGGTGGCAGGGCGTCTGGGAGGTTTGAACAGACAGCTCTTAATCATATGACCTCCAGCTTCACATCTCAGGCACAGGCCTTGCTCTCTTCATCAATTAACCTTTGTCTGATTTATCAATTTGATGTAGTGGACACTTGAGGTTACAGCATCAGAAGAGAGATTCATCATATCATCAGCAAAAGCTTGAGACCAGTTTCATCAGTCAAGAACAGCATGACAAAGTAGAGAGTGTGAATTAGATATTGTATGATCTGAAGAAGATCTGTCCTCACAACATTTAGATCACTGTCTTAAAGTCTTAAGCTCAGAGAGTTGATGATCAACTAATCTAAGCTTCTTGCAGTAATTCTCATAGAGAGATGATTCTCTTACACTCATCATGCCTTCCCTCAGCTCTATGCTTAGAGCAGATTTCAAATACCCCTTTTTAATATGATCATTTCATTTATGACCACCAGCTTCCAGCAGTAGCTGATTAAATTCAGATGGAAAGTCAAAGAGAGCTCTTCTACTCTGTCATAGATTATTGAGCTTTTGCATAGCCTTTTCCTGTTGTGCAGAATCACTAAAGAGCATGTGTGTCTGCTTCAGTAAGCTCTCTATTATGAAGTTGATCTTGTTCTTATTATTCTCAACTCAGGGGTAAACTCAAGCTGCTGCCATTTCTTTCAGTCTCAAGTACACATACCAAGCACATTCCTCATTATTATCTAAAGTTTTCCCATTGATCTTAAGTTTTGATTGAAGCTTTAGCTCTCACTGAGGGTAGTGCTTCAGATTAGAACCATCATACTTCTTGCAGTCTGATAGCTTGATCTTTGATCTTCTGACTGCAATGAGTGGTTGCAGATTCAATTGAGAGAGAATTGATATTGAGATGTTCAAAGCTTGTCATAGATTAGCTATTTCAGCTTGCTGAGCTGCTATTAAATCTCTGTTCTCATGCTGGACCTGTTTCTGCTGTCGGAGAAAGATCATTTATTGTTGTTCAAAGCTGCTAAGAGCATCTCTGCTCATTGCTTCATATTGATTCATTTGTGTATTTATTGTACAAGTCTGCTGCTTTATCTCATTCAGCTAGATATTTTCAATGTTGCTCATTCATTTGTTAGCATAATTGCTAACCCAGTCTATTCATATACCAGTGCTATCACTGAACTTTGTGATGCAGGATTTAAGACTTCCAATAGCCTATCATATGTCAGCATATTTGCTAAGCTTCATGATACAGAATTAAGGCTCCCAGTGGCCTATCAATGAAAGGAGTGAAGCAATTTGTAATGTAAAGGGTTAAGCTCTAAGAACTAGAGGCTAGTCCTCCTATATAACAAGGATGAATTACTTGAGAAAGGGAAGAAAAGAATGAGATGAGAACTCAAGCTTAAGCAAGCTCGCGTAGCATGATCACGTGCGCACATGCAAACAATGGCTAGGCTGAGTCAGCCAGCCAGAGCAAATCTAGAGGTTCAACCTCTTATAATGATCTGTTTTTTTTTTTGTAAAAGGTTTAAAGATCTTCTTTAATCATATTAACTCATATTTATCATTACTTCACTTATTTTCTAAAGCAGTGAAGTAGATCTGATTCTTTTTACTATCAAAATCTTCAAGTCAAGTATCTTGCATATCTCTTGATTTCTCTTGATATATAAGAGCAGATGAGAGTGAAGTTCCATCTATACAAATTGAGACAAGTAGTATTATGAATTCTCAACTATCATTCTGGCTGACACCTATCATACAGCCTGATTTGAGTGAATTAATTGATACAATATATTTGAGAGTATGAATGAATTCTAATAGAAATTCTTTCTTATCAAAGTTGTAGATATTCACAGATTCAAGATTATATTTTATGATTTTTATTTACAGCTAAAAAATTAAGATAAATTAACAAGATGAGAATTAAAAAAGCAGTATAAGAAAGAAATCTATTGCAAGATTAAAATAATGCTTGAAGTACACAGAATTGTCTGCAATCTTGTGTTTTTGATCAATATTTCACAGATAGAGTGACTTGATCATATTTTTGTAGCACTTGCAGAACTGAGTCACTTAGTTGACTTCAATAGATGCTTTTAGAATCTCAACAATGAGATTATGAAGGATTTGGGACATACAAGGGAAACTGCAATCTGCCAATCAATTGATATGAAAAAGAAGTCATTTTTCTTGTGAATCAGTGAGAGCTTTGCAGTGGATAGAGCTTGCTTCCTTTCTTGACATTTGAACACCTCTATAACACCTTGACAATGTATATCAGCTGATTTCATATTTTTTAGCAGTCTCAGTGTAATTAGGTGTTAATTGCACATTCAAATCATCAATCACAGCTTGTATAACTGCTTCGTGGTGCATGTTGTGAGTGGTTAAAGATGAATGAAAAATGAAGATTTGAGCGGGCGTTGGGTGTAAACGGGCGTTGGGTGGTTGATTACGTTACATGTAAAGTATTTAGCAAGCCTCAATTGGTATGAGTCAGGCTTGTTTGACTACGAGGACAGCTGAGGCAGCTCAAACATCAATCAAACACAGATTTGTCAGGCCTATCCGCCTTCTTACATAATCCACACTGTATATAACTTTCGCGTAGCTAGTGATCACTTTATAATCAATCAAGCAATCTATCTTTGACAGGTTATGAGACTCATTTTGCACAAATAACTGCCAATTCAAGGAATTCTTGTCAAATATAGCATATATTAATCACTGCTTGCTTCATTCAATATAATATTGTCTTATTTTATGTCAATTGATTGATTTGATGCACTTTTATATTATTATTATTTTTTCTGTATTCAATTCATTCACTTAGTGAGTGAAAGAAAAATCTGCAACTTGCTAATTTTTCAATGACTGATCACACAAGAACATATCAATCTACTCAATTAAGCTTATAGACAAGAATCTCACTGAATAAGATTACTCTGTTATAAAGAAGATTAATATGACATGATGAAATGTATGATGACTCACTCACAGTTATAATTGAGTCAATTCAGTCAATCTGATCAATCTGAAAATGATCAGAGGGCTCTGAGCTCACTGAGCCTCTCAGAGGCATTCAGAAGTTTCAATATTGAACTCTTCAAAACACTCAATTGGCAAGCTGAGCTGATTACAGCCTCTACCACAGTGAGGTCAGTCTGTCTACATCATGTCAAATATGCTGACTTAACTTCTTCAGAAGATGAGGTGAAGATGTCTGCAGTGATCTCTAACTCATCATCAACAACTGACTCTGAAGAATTGCAACTTCAACTTCAATTGAAGAGGCTTCACACTCAGAATGACAGAACTGCAATACTCACAAATTCATCAGTGGATTAAATATCAGCATGAGATCTGAACTTGAGGTCCTGAATGCAATATAATCTCTACAATCTGGATAGCTGTGTCAGCAAGGTGATCAACCAGTTCAAACAGAATACTAAATATGTCATGAAGCTGAACACTCTGGTCAGATCTTTGAATTATCTCTCCTGGCATGTAAATATGAAGGCTAAGCTAATTGACACTCAATGCTAGATTATATTGAAGTACAAGTAAGTCAAAATCCCTGATGAGGACTCTGAATGAGCTCTTTTTTGAGAGGTCAAAAATTGCTGGCTTTACACATTCATTTTAAACATGTTGGCAACCAGCATTAGGCCCTGTTTTAATAAGTATGATGAGAGCAGAATCACTTATTCTCTTTGATGTGTGATTGAGAAGGAGTTCTTCATTCTGAGAATGCAGCTCTGCAGAGAAGCAGTCCTAGCATTTACATCAATGAGTGATGTTCAAGTCACCAACATACATGTATTTTTTTATAAGTTCAATGACATTACTATGAAATTAGAAATACTCAATATCTTACTGCTAAATGATATGATATTCCATGTGTTCTATTCTGCACTTCTCAATATATGGTGAAACTATGTGCAAAAGAAAATCAAGAAGATACAAGAGTTCAAATCAAAGTCTGTCATATTAGATGTTCATTCAACTATGAAGAAAATACACTCTCAATTGAATTCTCTCAAAGAGGTCAAGAAGTCTGCCCAGGCGGCTAATTCTTTAGTCAATGTGGCTCAGGCTGAAAACACAGCTGCAGGTTCCAATAATAGCAGCAATGTCTAAAATAATTCAGCCTGTGAGGACCAAACCAGAGGATGTGAAGGCTATCAAATGGGTGGATGTTCAAAGTCTGACCTCTCAATCTGCCTGGAATGTGAGCATCATCATGGCAGGCTCTGCTGAGCAGCCAATCTGAATAGCATCTCTGAAGAATGAAGAACCACCAACATGGTGAGAATAGAGAAATATAATAATAAAAAGAGTAGTGAGGGCAAAAAGACCCTATCAACTGCAAATGACAGCTCTGAGACATTTCAAATGATGAATCTAGTGCAGGTCATTGAGGTGTCTGCATACTCTGCTGAATCAATCACCAACCCACTCATCATATGAGATAGTAGGACCAGATGTCATATTGCATGTGATTGATCATGATTTTTCCAAATAACAAAGGTTAGCAGCTCTATGATTCAAGTGGTCAATAAGACTACCTTGAAGGTTCAAGGAATCAGAGTTGCCTCCATCCCAGTCAGGGAAAGATTAATTGAATTTGACTATATCTATTTGGTGCCAGGCTTATCTGCCAACCTCATATCCACTGGTCTATTGAAGTGCCAGGGCTATATTCATCATGATCTGCAGGTAGATGCTGGAAATTACTTTGAAATAATAGCACCTACAGGAAATGACATCTTCTATGTGAATTTGAATTCTAATAATATATACATACTATCTGACACTTTCTCTATGTTCAGAGATATTATGAATGATCTAGAGCTTGGACCACTGGCATACTTGATGATTCTGAAGCCCAGGGTGATTTCAACAAATTATGATCTGAACACTGCATCACTGGGTCTTTTCAACTGCAATGATGTGGAGCAGCTAATTAACCTGAAGGATTCAGATACTGATACCTTCATTTTGTCCTCACCAACCTGCTTACCCACCATTATGCTGAAGCAGCTATCAATTGATGAGTGGCACTGGCAGTTGAGCCATATTGATGAGAAGAATCTAATTAAAATATTGTGGGAGCTCTGTTTTAGAATTGCTATCATTGACTCAAAGAAGCTCTCATTCTGCATCATATGCATTAAAGTCAAGCATAAATGTGCAAGTTATAAAAACACTTCTCTACACTGTGCCACCTGCAAAGATCTTAATATTTGAATGAATCTATTCAGAGGTGGAGAAATACTTGATAATGAAGAAGATACACCATTCTATGTGAGTAAGAAGCTCATGATGATGATCACTGATGATGTCACATGAATGTGATGGATCTTTCTATTGGAGTGCTGCAATGAGACTCTAAAATATATACAGATCTTCAATCAATTTATGAAGAATCTGCTCAATCATGATGTTGTGATTATTCACTCTGATCATGATGAGTTGAATTCAAATGTGACAGCTGCCTATATGATGAGTGAGAGTATTAAATGAGAACTAACTCTGTCTCATACTCTGCAGCAAGATGATGTGTCTGAATATTCTATTGATCTGATTATCAAAAAAGTCTGAACATTATTAATAGATTTCTTTGCTCCCTCTCAGATGTTAGATGAGACAGTAATTATGATGACTGAAATGCTTAATCTTATGTCAATGTCAGTCAAGCTCTATAATGATGTAGAGGATTCAGATCTGAAGTTAATTATCTTATGTGAAGCTTGACTCAGGGCCTTGCCCTTCACACACAGAATTTGCCAATGAGAGTGCAAGGCTTATTTAAAAATAGTGCTCAAGCTGAATATGAAGATGATCTCATAATCACAGAAGCTTATATTTACAGGCTATGATGGTTTTACTAATTATAGATTGGTTGATCCTTCTAACAGTTGTCTTTACACATCAAAAGACATGATATTTCAAGAAAATCTTCATTTGGCAGATTCTCTGATCTCATCTGAGTAAGATATCAAGAACCTGTCTTTCACTACTCATATGACTGCAGTTGTGATCCTCTTCACTCAACATGATTTATCAACAAATGATTTCATAGTAAATGAGAAGTCTCTACTTACCCCTTCAGTATTTCTACACTTTACAAATAATTGATGAATAGACTATGAGGTTACTATGTGAATTTCAACATTTTTGATGTGAAACACTACTATTCTCTCAGGGTCCACTTTAAAGATGGAGGATTCTTCAATGCTCACTGAGAATATTACTTCAGTGAGAGAGATCTCAGTGAGAAATTTCACTAACAATTCAATTGACATCTCTGCAGACTCTGAGATCACTGACTTGTCAGTTCTGAAGAATCTCACCTAGGCTCAGGCATCTGCAGATTGAAAATATTACTTTCATGTCTGTGTTAAGGAGATTAACTGCCTTAAGCAGATTGGTGCATGGCAGCTAGTTGAAAGGACCTCAGATATGATGATTCTACATGGTCAATGAGTATTTGACAAAAAGATTAATAATGCAGGTAGAATTGATCAATATAAGGTCTACTGAGTAGTCTACAGCAATTATCAAGAAAAGAATATCAACTATTCAAAGATATTCACATCAGTTGTATTGATCTCCACCTTCTGAGCACTTATGACAATCTCAGTATTCTGAGAATGGCATGTTCTGCAGATTGACATGATTATGATATTCTTAAATGCCTGGCTTCTCATCAATGAATGTATATATATGCATCAACCCACCAGGTTCTGTGAGAGATGTAGCAATCTGATATGTAAATTGATACAGAGACTATATGGTCTGAAGCAAGCAGCACTATTATGATATGAGAAGCTGTGAAAAATGCTATTGAAAACAGACTTTCACATCAGTTCTCATGATGCTGATTTTTTCATAAATGATATTCACAAGATCTATATAATCATCTATGTGGATGATGTTCATTTATATGAGCTGAATATATCAGATATTGAGTGGACAAAAGCTCAGATTACCACTAATTATGAGATCAAGAATGTGAACAATTCAAACTGATATTTGAGTATGAAGATTGATTGGGATGCTGAATCATTATTGCTGTCCCAGTCACTGTTCATAAAGAACCTGCTTGAGAAATTCTCAATAAATGACTATCACTCAACATCTTCCTCTATGAAGGAGAATGTTAATTTCATGAGTGATAATGAAGAATCAATTACTTATACAGCAGAATTTACATTATGTTCCTATCAATCAGAGATTGACTCTCTGCAATATCTTGCTGTCAACACACATTCTGATATAAGCTTTGCTGCTGACTTTCTAGAGATATTCAGCTCTTATTCTATCTCAAAGAATTGAGCAGCATTCAAGTGAATTCTTAAATATCTACAAGGCATACTCAATATAGATGTGTCCTATTAAAAAGACACAGATATAGAATCTGTGGTGTTCACTGATGCTGATTGAGTGAGCTGTGATTCAGATTCTCACTTCATCACTGAATATGTCATTTATATGACAGGAAATTCTGTTGCTTGATGAAGCAGCAAGTAGACAGATGTTTCAAAATCATCTATTGAGGTCAAATATATCACATTCTCAGAGGCTGTCTATGAGCTTGTCTGCCTCTGGGAATTGCTGGAGGATGCCAGCTTTGTGCTGTCTCAGCTTAATAATCTTGATGATAATAATGATTCAATTGAATCATCAGTCAATAAGCTGATGTATATGATTTGAGCAGATAATAAATCAGCAATTGAACTGATCAAAAGTGAGACTATTTCACACTGATCTAAGCATATAGAGATTCACTTCCATACTCTTCAGAATCTTGTCCACAAGAACAAGATCTCAATTGATTACATTCCATCTGCTAAGAATGCAGCAGACAGGCTGACCAAGCTGCTTGAGATGACTAGATATGCTCTATGACAGCAGATATTAGAAGACACAGTAAGCAGGCAGAAATGATTATATGGAGGAAATGACTGATTTTTCAACAATATGGGTTTTCCAGTCAAATTATGCACTGATACCTAGCTACAGGCTATTTTTTGTATGTAATCTCACATACAGTTACATCAGTGAGTGGGGGTGTCAGGCCTATCCACCTTCTTACATAATCTGCACCATATATAACTTCCGCGTAGCTAGCGATCGCTTCATAATCAAGCAAGCAATCTATCCTTGACAAGATTTTCTTCAAAAGCAGTGGAATTCAGATAGGTAAGGATTTATCCTTTGGATTGTGAAGAGGTTCTCGCTTTAGAAATGTACATGCTTGATCTTTTTTTTTTTTTAAAATCATGTCTTTTGTGAAAGTCGAAAGGCAATGTGGGAATAGGTTAATATACATCCAATGATTGTCTGCAATAAATGGATAGTTGTTTTATCATTTTTGTTGAGCTGGACAAAATCGATACATTAGCCCCTCAAGATGTATTATAAGTTTATCCCGCTTGGTGCTCCAACTGACACTGAGAAGGTGAGAAGGCGGAATCCCCGAATAAGACCTTTGCAATGGGTCGACGTCATGTTGCTGGCGAATTGAGGACGGAGGATACTACTGATAGAGTCGAGAAGGGCCATCGCAAAAGATCGGCAATAGAACATTAAAAGGTCACCATTCATGTTGACGGTTGAATTCTACGTGCTTCTCACCCGATGGCCCGTCTTCAACTCTTTTAATGGTTTATTCATTCTCTGGTGGCCTCTGGAAAAGAAAAAGAAGATTCAATTCCTTCGGGATGAGGGTCTGGCGCATAAGCATCCACAGATCGAATACTCGGTAAGAAGAAACGAAATTAATCTCAGATGACGGAGAAAATGGTCTAGGGGTACCATACTGTAAAATCCTGTCTTATGGGTACATTAGATAAATCATGCAGTTAGCTTGATGATATAGCTTGGATATTTACTGCGTCGCCGATCTATTGCACTGATATTTCTGTCTTTGGACGCCCACCGCCGAAACTGCGAGAGGAATTAAGTAACTAGTTAAGTATACAAAGGATGATATCAGACAAAAGGGTGGAATGAATCAGCCTCACCAACCAGGATGTGATAAACGATGGATAAAGCAATGAAATAGGAAATAAATGGAACAAAATAAATATAAAATGAACTGCCTGGATATCTACCGAAATTGTAATGGAGGTGAGGTTCGCTGTTGATATAGTAAAGATACTTAAGGACAAGTCCCTCCTGGAGACTTATCAACATTATTAAAGAAACCAGCGAGTTTGAGAGAGAGAAGTGATATGGGAGTAGAGGGGGGTGAAAACAACATCCAGTTGTTAACAATACATGGATGGATTGGGGTGTTCTTCACACCTATGTCCCCCAAATATCCTCATCGCTCATCACAAGGTCTTCTTCTTGCTGTACTCGTAGTCCATTCTCTTTCTTTTGTTGCTTCCATTCTCTCCTCGTAACTATGTGGCTCGGTGTAAGGGGGGTGATTGGGGTGAAGGGCATGTAAGGGGAATATGGCGTTTGCGGGATACCAGTCCGAGGGCCCCCCGCTCTCAACATACTCTCACGACGTTCGACAAAAGTAGTTTTCGTTGGCGCAGCGCTGGCAGGTGATGCGAATGCGCGGAACGGTAATGTAGAGTTGCTACTACCGGATCGGATGTGGAGAGGAGAAGGAAAATTCCTGTGGGGAGGTTCAAGGGATTTCTGGTTTGGATTGGGTGGAGGAGGTCCCGGGGTATATATGCGTGGTGACAATGGTAGGCTTTCGGAATAGTTGTTCGCTGTAAGATCAGGAGAACCCATGGGTGGTGAAATTGGCAGATTTCGCACTGACGTTCGACGGGATTTTCTACCGCTCGAACCGTCGCGGGATCGGGAACTGAGGAAAGAGAGGTTGGAAAGTCTCGATAATCTTTGAGCTATTGGAGAAAGGGGCGAGGTTGGAAGCATCTGCTGCTGCTGTATCGCTGAAGGATCTCTCGGTGGTGGGAACGTGGGCTGTTGTTTCACTCGAGACTGTTGTGGTTGTGATGATCGTCCCTTATGTCTGAGATGTCGAAACTCTGGGGGGCCTTCGAAAGACTCGGGGGATGATGACGAGGGCTGATGCACGGACGAAGCAATTCCGTCTTCGTTTGCATCATTCACAACACGAGACTGCTTTGCATCATGCTCCATGACTGCGGCGTAGAGCCGCTCCATCTCATCCTGTGCTCTTACGCGGTCTGCCTGGACTACGGTCTCGTCGAAGGTGGCCATACTTCCATTCTGAGAGACAGGGGAGGTTGGGCTCCGAGGTGTGGTAGACCAAGGCATGGTGAAGGTGGGTTTCCCTTTCTTTGGGCTTGGCCAGAGTTGACTCTCTGTTCCGCTTTCTGGGGTTGGCGAAAGTCTGTTGGGAGATACTGGGCTTATTGTGGTATCGAGTGCTGGCCTTTGCGGCTTGACCATTTCCATGTCAAGCGTCCGGTTGGATTGTTGTGCGCTTCGACGCAGTCTTCTCCCGGTCGTCAGAAGACACCCTAGGAATACTACCACCGTGCCCACGTATGCACCTACTATGGCGACAATATCTCGCCAGAGCAGGTTTAGGTCGCGGTTTGCAGAAGCCGAAAATGGAGGATGTTCCTCGGGAGCAGGGGCAGGGCCGTTGAAGATATTGACAACCCGAATCGAGGCAGTATGAACGACGCTGGCCTGGATCAGAAATAGCAGAAAGCAAGAAATGATGGGGAAAAATGTCGAGTGTGAAGCGGACATGTCGCAGCCTCCCGTTGTTATACTGCATCCGACATATTACTAGCAATCAAAATCACAAACAATCCAGGATTCCCTTCTCAGCTCTGTAACAAAAGAAGTTGCATTTACCACTGTGGTGGGGTCATGCGAGATATAATATCCATGCGAGAAAGAGCAGATCTAAACCTTGCGTTCTCACTTGAGGAATTGAATCAGAAAGCATACAAGCACAGCGGTGGGTGATGTGATCGACATTGAACTTCCTCAAATCCATCGTTGCAGCATGTTAAAAGGGTAAAAGAGCAACATGATGGACCTGATAGGAAGCTGACCTCAAGGTCACGGGCTAATTCGCGAATAACAGTTAGCCACTGCATTGAACTCCCTTCATTTTTCTCTGATTGCTGGGTTTTTCAGGTCAAGGGAGTTAGCCGCCCGACTCGCATTGGTTAGGAGGTTTTTCAACAACCATCAGTGATTGATGTGGTTGGCCATTTACTTGAATTGGATGCCCAAGGAAGAGGGGTTCACCAGCAGCAAAGACTGATTTGCTGTGGTTAAGCGCCGGGGCCAAGGAGGAGATCCATATTTGATCAAGTTGGCTGTAGCCAGTCGCTGGCGAGACCGCTGTGCAAATCCCAGATCCCCAGTCTGCGCTGACCGGCGCGACCCCTCAATGGATGTGGTTTCGGACGCATGATTGGACAGGAAACCAGAGTAGCCACCAAAAGGAGGAACCATTCCTCATAGGCTGAAAGTTCCTTAGCTCCTCGTCCAGCTGCATGAATGCCATGGCGATCACACCAGAATTTCGGCCATCACATCAGTCACATTTCACGGTCTGTTGTCTGAGATGTCCGAGAGAGTTAGTTACCTGTGCTCAAAACCTATTAATAGAATGGCTGGATTCCAGAGTAATGTGATGCTGGATGATGCGTTTTTTGCGCTGCTTCTTGTTGAAGTCAAGGATGGGTTCAAAAAAGGTCTTCGAATATTTATCTAGTTACGGAGGAGTGACTCTGTATGTATGGAGCAGGAGTCAAGAGAAATCCTCAAATTTCCTCACCTTGGCATATATATATATATATATGTGGAGTAACTACTCCTCCGTACCTCGTCCGTGCTTATTTGCACACTTTCTGTTGGTTGGATTGATAGCTTCGCCCAGCTTTGGTTCATCATGTCAATGATGCTACCATTGCTGTGTCCAACTCACCACAGCCCTTGTACACTCAGTTGTTGACCAGTGTGACAAATAAGAGAACTCATTGATGGGAGAGGACCCGATATAACTTGTGATATCGGTGATATGCCCCCTTTCCCTCTCGAATCTCCGTGACTCTCCGTTTATGTAACTCAACACTTTCATTTGTTGTTCCTCGGCATTTCACACCATGCCGTTCCACAGAAGAACGGCTGTGCGAGGGACTATCCCGGTTGAACAGAAATGCCTATTGATGATTCGTTTCAGTAGGGTAAGAGACCTGTGATGATCTCGATCCAATGGACAGCCCATGAGGAAGAATCTCTTTACAGTTTGACCGAAGTTAGATGCAGCTTGACGTTGGCTCGACTTGATGCTTGATTGTGACTCTCCTGCCGGACAAGGGAGATTGGGCTGTGCGGTGCTACAAACGGTGCTACAAACGTCATGTTGCATCCAATACATCTCCTATCTCCTTTATTCCATTTCGGCTATTCATACCCCTTAAACCGTCCAGAGAGGGGGAAACTATATGTTTGTCCAGCTTAAAGCTGCTTGGACTGTGTGCTTGCAAACATCCTCCGGCGGCGCTCAAGGGCGGTAAAGTACCTATAGGTAGATTTGCCGGCAAGTCTGGTGGTATGCTACTTTGTCTTGCACATTTTCTGAACTCAACCATTGATCAGGAGAGATATCGGTTGGCGACTCAGCGCCACGGGAGTTAAATAGCTGCGTGCTGGAAACTGCTCCAAATCGAGCACACCGGGACATACAAGCCGCACTGCCACCAGGGCAATTACAGGCATTTTATATCTCGCAGAGAGAGGATTGCCCGACCCGGCGACTTTCTCTCTTCCTTCTGTCTCCCCAAAGTGCTCGGAATACATTACAGTCCCTGCCTGCTGTTTCTGGGTGGGCTGGGACCTGCTTTGCACGCCCGCGGCCCTGAATGATGCCTTCCGCAAGGGAGGGCTGGCTACGACATCCTGACAACTTCGACTTCTGCTGGTTGGCATTTTCCATGGGGATGATCAAGTGCTGCATTTTCAACGTCCAACAGAGTAATGAATTTCAACCTCTTGCCTGCGGGGAGGAGATTTTTCCCCCGGCACACTGGCATGGACGGTTTACTTCCACATTCGTTCCCCTCTCTATAGTTAAACATACACCGACGGTTCTTGATTTACAATTACTCATTTGTTCTTCTCCTCGAAACATCCTCTTATCTCCTTTCCAAGATGGGAAACAAAGTTTCTGCAGTAACAGGAGTCCGCTCTTCTAACTTCTTTGAGCCAGGAAACGCTGTAAACGAAATTTGGGTTGGCGATTTAGAGGTGGTATCGCGGTTCCCTTTTGGCGATTCAGACATGGCACAGGCTGCTTGGCCCAAAAATGACTACCCTAAGATTCCATGGCGTCCATTCATTATCCCCCTTCGTGCTCTCTTCTCAACGGTTTTGAAATCCCGATCTCTCTCCGCGATGGCAAGCCCTGAGTTCGGGTGGTTGGCTTCTTTGCGTACGTTCGCAGATACTAAAATGCTCTTGGTGTGCTGGGTTGTGATGCAAATTTTTGCCATCCCCCTACTTATGGTGCCGATTGCTCTACACCTTGCTCCCCGCGATATCTCCACGTGCATTGATGATGATGTTGATGATACGTCGTCATCTTTGCCTATTCGACCCGATGGTCGTGATACAAGATCGTTGGACGATTCTCCACGGAACAGGAGAGAAACAACTTATATCCGTGCTTTGTTGGGTTCTGTTTTCCATGTATCCGGTGTACTCGTAGCTTACGGGTTCGATCATCGACTTGTCATGGATTCTCTTCGCCCCTCTGAGCCTTTGTCTGACCCATCCGAGTTTGGTGTTTTTACCCCCGATGATCCTGGTGGACTGGACGCTTTTGCTGTATATGCAGCAGTGTCAATGGCTTTAACTCTGAACTCAGCCTACTCAGTGTTCCGTCTGTGGTGGAAGTTCTTTAGATTGAACCATGACCCTGAGAATGGAGAGCAATATATGGGCAAAATGGACCTGGCCATTTTTCCTCCGCCCCCGGACTATACAGATGAGCAAGTAATCACTCTCCTTTTGTGATCGCGACCCTGAATCACCTTACCACCGGCACCATACAGTCGAAGGTTCTGTTAAAAAGCGTCATTTTTGAGTCGATCCTATTATTTCTCGTGACACAATGACGAAAATCGGGAGATAGTTTAAGGGATTTGAACATTTCCCCTCGGCAGGAGCCCCGGGACGTTTGGAGCAGATGATCTTTAGCCAGCCTCACCACATGTACCTTCCTCTAAGCTCATCATTTGGAGCCCCTAAAAGACAGTAGTACCTCGAATTTCATTACAAATTTCGCCTAAAAGCCGAGTCCAGCAGCAATAGATATCATTCTTAACTTTACCTTCCTTGATCACCATATATCATTTCTATCTGTTGCTTTCTCGACATAACCTCGACAGACAGAAGAGACGACAGAGGAATGGCCAATGATATCATCGCTCATGATTCGTTATAGAAGACGTCCTGCATTGGATTGCACTGGAAATTCTCTTCCCTATTATGTACAGTCCTAAAATTACATCTATCATGCTTTATAAATTTCTTCACAGGTTACCTCTTTTGTGTGTATACATGATCCATGTGAGAGCTTAGCTGGCTGCTGTGTTATTCCGATTCCACAGATCCCGCCAGAACTGCTTAAATCCATACCGCTTGGAGGGTTCCTCCTCATGAAGGCATAGATTTTTCTTTGAGGTTAGCATATTGAGGAAACCACCTTCACTTCCCTTTTCAGGGACTTTACGTATAGAATCGCGAGACCTCTCCGTTGCTCTCCGTCGTAGCTCGACGGAAAGAGTGGGCGCGACGTCAGCGTAACAGGAGAGTAATTCCCGCTCAAGTTTCAGGTATGGCTTTTGGGCGACTGCGGGAGCCATGAGGTTATAGGATCTGATTAGAGAATTGATATTTTTGATTGTCAGGTCATAGTATGGTCGTTCGGTTTTTAGATATTCAGGATCCCGGAGCGGCGCGACACTTGGGAGAGGTTCTGAATGAGTATTGATGGAGTCATTAGGATTGGGTTGGGAGCAGTTTGTCACGGTTTTTACTGTTGTTGCATGTCTGGGATGGGATAATTCTTGGGCCGATTTGGGTCGAGATTGCGAGTAAGGAGTACCACATAATCTCCCGTCCAGACTAATTTGAGACATGTACTCAATTTCGGTACCCAAGACCTTAGAAGACGCATCATCTTCACTTCCATTCATGCCAGTATTGCCCAGTCGTGATTCCGCAACAGCATAAGCTCTCGCTCGCCGCATCTGAGCATCCAGGGAGCCACCATGGCTTACAATCAATCGTACAGCATGCCCTTTCCAGTCACTACGTAGCCGTCTCCGAAACCGCTCGACCTCCTTCGCCAATTCCTGCTGCTTCTCAATCCAAGGCGGCGTAATGTCCTGTTTCTGAATTATCTTATTCAGCAGATATTCCGTCGTGTCGATATATGGGCTGCTAGCATTATGATCACGCTCGATATTAATACCCTTGCCGCGTTTGATATTCCTGAACTGGCCGCGGGCAATAGCGTCTTCGATTCGCTCGTTGGCAAGCGAGCTGAGTCCCTGCGGAGTAATTGCACGAGCCACAGGCGTAAATCGCTCCTGCAGCTCTCTGCGAATAGCTTCGCGTTCCTGATCAGACATGTTGGCATTTTGGCTTAGGGCATAAGTTGACGTGCCGTCACGGGCAGCCGCCAGTCGTTCAGCTGGTGACTGTGACCGGGAATTTTTGAGAGTGAGCTGTAGGTTCTTTGGACCGGGTTGGGGTGGTTTAAAGGGGACGCGCATTGGCTTGCTTGCATCGTTTAGCATACGGAGAGAGACGTCGTGAATGGATTCGGTTCCCGTCCATGGAGTTGCGGTGGCAATATCTTGGGTTTCTCTACTGGCATTGGCCTGAGGGAGTTATTTGTTAACCATTTTAGTACCTGGTGCAAGTAAGAGGCCACAGAACTGTATCTTTCAACCAAAAAGCATCAATTGATATATATATTGGATTTCATACCGGCATATTCGCAAGAGAAAATGCTGCAGCGTTCTCACTTCGAAAAGTGCTTTCTGCGATCCTCTCTTCCAGTTTTTTCTTCAGGTCTTCCGAGAAGCTTGCTTCTTGCAAGTTCTTGCGTACAGATTTACCACCCTCTAGCATTGCTTCGTCAGCCATTTCAGATAATCTTCTGGACATGGCACCCTCTTCCGCTGAACTAGGAGTTCCATTTTGCTTTTCTTGTCCGGTCCTTGTGTCGTTTGGAGCATGTTCATGTTGCGAGTGGGCTCTGGGTAGGCTGAAGAAGCGCCTTGTTGGGATGACACAGGAGTCATGAACCAGAGGAGTCCTTAGTCGTTGGGTCCGAGTGCACGCAGCACATATGTGGGAAGTAATAAGCCGCTGCTGACACCTCATTATTCCATTTCCTCCGTGCAGTTCAGATAAGAATATAGTCTTCTCATCGTTCCGAATTGTAATCAGTTTGGTGCGAGAAAAAACTTTTTGTGGCGAGCCGCCGCAACTACGGGGTTGATGGGGTTGACACACCAAATCTAAGCATACCCGCGCGCCTCATTAGTTAACTTAAATAAGCCTACCTAGAAACTGTTGGGCATGTTTGCCCGGGGCAGCCGCCCCCCTCGCACGTGCTATAGGCGTATATTAGTTAGCTTAGCTAGTCCCCCTCCCTAATAGGAATCAACCATCCCACAGAAACCTACCGGTGCGCATCACCTAATTTAGTAGTTTGGTCCCTATGTACAGTTATTTCTGGACGCCCTCATGCGTATGATACCAGTGGCCCAGAGGATCATTTACGAGGCGAGAAGATTCGACGACGACCTCTCTGAAGGTTTCAGGGGCATCATCAATATTCTCTATGAACTATAATGGTGAAAAGTTGTATGTTCCTTGACTATTACTCATCTTAAATCTATCAGTTTCCAATCATCTACCTCTATAACAATGAAGATATTAAATATGCTGATAATGTGATCCATGACTTGAATTATATTTACTGTGGGAAATTCAGACTTATTGCAGTCTCAAGGGATCTGATATATATAATAGGATTTATATATATCATAGTCTTATAAATATATATTATTCTTAAGCTCAACTGCTCTTACATCTTGTCTGAATATCTTTAAGCATAATATTGATCTCACAAGCAAAGTTTTAATAAAATATTTATTAAATCTTCTAATAATAAACTAACCTATAGCATAAATAGATGATTAAAATAGTTAACCGCGTTTAGCAAATACATTTAAAGTACAATAATCTTTATTTCAAACACATTGTGACTAACTATTTCTGATGACGCAAAAAAAAGGTGTGTAAATAGATTTTAATATTACAATCACTTATTCTGACAGCAGCTACATTGGAGACAGAGAACATGGCGTAATGAAGATTGAACCAGGCATATCAAGAAGTGTTGAGGTGAAGCTTGTTGATATTTCTAGGATGGAGGTTCGTTCATGCGCGCAGCACCTGAACAAGCAAGGCTCTCAAACAAGTGGGCGATTGAGTGAGCAAGACCTCCTCACGATCTCCCTCTATATGAATGCCCAAGCTTGGGATGGGAGGTATTGATCGCATTAGCATTGAGATCGAATTTCAACACCTGCACGAAGCAACCACGGAGTTGGTATTTGAGGTGGCTTGTCCCATGGAAATTGTTCCTGATTTTCTACCAATGTACCTGTCAATGGTTGAAATCCAGGTCAAGCCTTATGAAGACCAAGAAATTCATGTATCAATATATACACTTTTCGCACCTGTCATCTCTACAATCTTTCCATTCCAATTTGTACCAACACCAAATGATCGTCAACGCCTAGTAACAAGTCAGGATAGCGTTGCTCTGTGCAGTGGACGTTCTACATGCTGAAGTAAAGTCTCACAAAACTGCATAATGTGGGCGTAGGTAAATTCAGACCATTGACCAACAGCGGACCAACGCTGTTGACCTGCCTCCGCCTATATATGGCCTAAATAACTGGTCGTTTGTTGCTGTGTTGGGCGTTTTGCTCGTTTCTTCCAAGTACTAAACTATGTACCTTCCTTTAAATAGGTACCGAGGGACTCCACTCTGCGGAAGGTGGGTCTTGGCATCGGCGAAATCAGAAAAAGGCGGCTCTGATTCGTTTCGGCCAACCGATTCGTTGCTGCCATAGCTTTCAACGCTTCAAACTCCTCAAGACTTCTGCAACTCTGTATCTAACCAAAGAAGACGGTCTTCTTGACCTCTTACCTACGTCCCCAGGTTTCTCGTCTCACCACCACCGTAACCATGCCTCCAAAGGGAGCTCCAACGCGCATGAAGCCATTGCGCCTCCAGACAATACAAAAGCTACGAGTGAAAAGTCCGAATACTCACCAAGCGAACCCATGTCTTGCAGTCATGACGAGTGTGTTAAGTCAGTCTCCTGTTTCCCTTTCCGCAGTCTCTGCTCGTGGCATTGCCACCTCTTTTATATATATACCCCGCCAGTTCTATCAACCAAAAAAAAAAAAAAAAATTCACAGTACAAGCGTGGAAAAAGATCTTGCATGAATAATGTTCGCTAATGCATTTCCTCTATTGTATCTTATAGGTTGCTGGGCCTCGAGCCGATCGGGTAGCGGTGGGTGTTTCTCCTTGGAGCAACAACTAAGAGCTTGTATGGATACAAGTGTACGTGCGATCCGTCTTTCCCCGTTTGTCAATTGTTGCTGCAAAGTGCACGTTTCTTCTTCACTGCACAGAAGCCATGTCAACTAACTCGATAATACACTTGGATTGGTTGTATAGAAACCACAACGAGCAGGCAAGAGCACGATCAATTACCATCTTATGCGAATGTTTCCGAAAATATCAGGACCGAGAAAGAAGGAGGGGGTGTTTCATTAGGGAGACTTTGTATTTGTTTAATTCATTTCTTATTTCTGTCCTGCCTTCGATGCGGGATATATTATTTTCACCTTTCTTTCCATATTTCAGCATATATCGGTTCTATAGATTCTGTATAGAGCTTTCTTCGGTTTTTCTTAAACGAAAATGAAGATGTTGATGAGGTTGGTGTCTGGGATTTTGTGACAATGACTATATTCTGTTGACTTATCACGGATAACTCACGGAAGTGGCCGGCGACAGTCGCTATTACCTCATGCACGGCGCTACAAAAGAGCTGGAGTTTGGGATATTTTCCCCTGATGCATCTCTTAAAACGGACATCCGCCATGTGACCCCACACAAAGGAAAAAAGAAAGGAGTTAGGGTGCTATTCCTCGCCTGTGTATATTCCAAATTTAAAAGGTTACTTGTGATTTATGTTCTGTTCCCATAAATACGCTATTTACAGGGTAAAAATTCAGGCTGAATGTCGTGCGGAGGGAAACTTAACAGTTGGAGGAGCAAGGGCGCACGAACCATATCCGCAGGAATAATCCTGTTGCTTTGGAGATGTTATCGAAATCCTGAATTTCATGCCCCCTCAACATATAAGGGGGTCGGGAGTGAGGGACGGCGGCTTATGACGTCGAGAGAACTACCTAGTGTGGTACAACTTCGAACTTCAAAACTAACTTGTTGCTAGTTGGTCGGACGGTGTACGCATCGATAGCCTCGATTCCCTCGTCGTCAACGATTTTGGTTGTGAAGTTCGAATAGATTACGGCCGCCACGAGTTTAATTTCTGTTTTGGTCCGGAAGGAGGTTTTATTTCCCTTGGTCAGTTGTCACGGCCTCACACGTCTGATGGACGGTTTACAATGGGCTCACTCAATGAACGGGGAAGAAAATCAGGAAAGATTCCGCATCTTACCCTGGAGGGCCAAGTTGCTACCAACACACATCCGTCCTCCACTTCCGAATGCCCAAAACCATCGCCTCATAACCTCCAGGTCAGCCGAACCTTCTGCTTTGAACCATCGGCGGGGGAAGAATGATGTTGGGGCAGGGAAAACGTCGGGATTCAAATGCAGCGAATAAGCTTGTGCGTTTACTCGAATGTTTTGTGGGATATTATGGTATCCTGCTAGCGATGTAGGTGTTGCTGGTGTTATTCGAGGTTGTCCACCTGGTATTGGAGAGTGAAGCCGTAGTGTCTCCAAAACGATGGCATTCAAGAGTGGCAATGCATCGATGGATTTTGGATGAGGTAGCTCAGTGGGAGGCTCAGCACCCAAGGGGGCTGATATCCTTGGTGAAAGGGTTTCCAATTCCTGGCGAAGTTCTGCTTGTAATTCCGGGTTTCTTGATAGTTCCCAGTACAGATATGTGAGGGCAACTGCACTGGTTTCATGGCCGGCGGTGAGATGGTCATACATCTCACAGGCTATCTCAAGGCGCTGCTGTTCCAATATTCCCTTAATCGCCTCAAGGTCAGCCTCAGGCAGCTTTTTTAGCATTGCTTGCTTTATCTGTTTGTATACAACCGGTTCGCAGGCGGGGTCCGTCGATGAAAGGAACTTTTCTGCATTATCGCACATCTCCAAACCCCAGTCTTCCATTTCCCGGTTTGCCTTGTCACACCATTTGGGAATTAAGGGGATCTTCAAAATTTTGGCCAAAGCAGTTATATTGGGAACTTCCTGATGGTAAAACTCAAAGGGTTTGCGTGATTGATAAACCCGGAGCCATTCCCTTGCAGCAGCAACATCCTCCAGGAAGTTTGTGCCAGATTTTAAGCCAAAGATATAAGCGCAAACGAAGTCCATCGTTATTGCGTTGTTCAGCTCATGGACTTCAACGTCAGACTGAGACATCGCATTCTGCTGCAGTATGGGTAACAGTCGCCGGAGGATGACTTCTCGGGATATGGTAGCTATATGAGGGGACGCTTGCAGATAGGATTTAGAGTATATATTTGACATCATCCGTTTACGTATTGAATGGGTTTTGCTTCCTACCATCGAAAACATGCTAATGGTCCTTCAACTCGAGTTAGCATGACAGACATACCCAAGTGCTAACTACCCCCACGACGTCGATGTGTAAGCTATACACCTACCCATAAGCACCAAACACACGAGGGTACCAGTCATGTTTCTCAAATCCACCAGCATAGACGGTTCGAATGCCATTGTCTACGCAGTTTATGGATATCTCTGAAGGGCCCAATCGGACTATGGGGCCGTATTTTTGATGTGCTTCATGTATAGTTCTATTCCCCCGCATCCTGAAGCGATTCCACAGTATCCATGCGGGGGAGAAGGGAGAAGAGAAATGGGCATTTGGTATTTTAGAGAGCGGCGACAGAAAAGCAGGATATAAAAAGAACCTGTACAAGCAGAGAATTAAGATGGCAATGACAAGTACTGCCGGCGAAAGGAATCCCGTGGAAATCATTTGTGGAATGAGGACTTGATGTCAAAAGGTGCTCGGAGACTCGCCGTTGGCAAACGCTATAAGGTATTATTGGACCCCAGTAGAAAAGTCTATTATTTAAAATATGGTGTACTTCATCCGTTCCTCTGGATATATCAAAAGACTCCTGGCCAACATCTCCGGTTTTAAAACCCAGGATATTAGGTTTATTACTTCATTGCCGGCTTTGTCTCATGCATTGCGATTGATTGCCGAAGCCGAGTCCAGCAACTCTATCAGCTTATCTAATCCGCGCATCTTGATAACTAACTAGTTAACTATTAACTAGTTAGTTAGTTAGTTATCACGGGGGGGGAAGAGTCGCCGACCCAATGACGTTAAACCTCACTTTGTCGGGTGAATTTAGCCTTCAACTTGTCAAGCCCAAAACAACGTTATCCAAAACATATAAAGAGCCAGAAGCAGCCACAAATTTGCTGGCTCTTGATCTCCCTTATACCGAGAAAAAATACATATTACATTAAAATTACTTTCCACTGAGGCCTGGGAATGTTACCTGACCTACCAGCGGATATCATCTACCATATTGTTGGTTTTCTGCCTACAGCCAGCTGCGTAAAGAACCTGGGCCAAACCTGTCAGCGCCTGCACGAGCTGATCTCTGCAAACGATTATCGCATCTTCCAGGCCTTCGTGCAAAGCCGTTTTGCATCCATTGACACCCCGCCCTTCTGGGTCGACGCTGCTCGCGCCCTGACCTCGCGGTCGAGAGCATTTGAACGCAAAGCCATCATTGGTCGTTTCGTACTTCCCCCTCAAAATGCCAGGCGAATCGGCCATCCAAGGACAGTCAGGACTGACCATCCCACTCTAGGATACAGGCCGGTGATTGATAGCTATGAAGAATGGTGTGGTAACAGTTGGAATGATAGAAAAGAAGTCCTCGTCTGGGGTGCAGGTGCAGATTTAAATATCCGCGTTACGGATTTGAGTCTCTACGGGAAAAGCCGTTCAAGGGACACTCGTACCGGTTTTGCGGGACGGGGTCACAGTGTTGGACAGCCTTATGAAGGAGTTACGTGGGCCGTTTTTAATAACCTTCATGGGGTAAATAGCTGGGATGATATTTCTGGAGTCCATGCTTTACCTTCAGCGCACGGACCATCCGGCATAGAAAACGAAGATATCATATTTGGGCGGCGTAATGGGAGCCTGGTTCGGATGTCTATTTCTCCTAGAACCGGGCGCTGTGAACTGAAGAAGCGTTATGTTACAGGAAACTCCAACAATCTTGAGAAGACAGATCTTAGCACAGGTTCTCAGAGAGTGCTGGCCGCTTCTTTGGGAAGACGATCGATTTTGTTTTTTAGAGTTGATGCTGAAGAAGATGAAGTAAAACCCTTGGATGAACTTAAAAACCCTGCGAATGAGTTTGCAAGACATCATTGCTCGCGGCTTTTGTGCGATGACCGGATCGCCGTTGGATCTGACAGTGTCATTGATAACATATCTGTTTTCAACCTAACAGCCACAGGAGTTACCAAAACTCGTGAGATCAACATGGATGGCTTATATGACAGTAGTTTAACAACGAAGTCTCAAGTACATACAATTGAACCGCTGCTAGTGACTTCACATACTGGAGGAAGAGCAGGTGATCTTTTCCTTGCAGGGTGGGGAGATAGCCAAATCCGGTATGCGTATTTCCTCCCAGGGTGGAAAACGGACTGCTCCCCGAAATGGGCTCATCGTTTCTTTTTCAGATCTCCTTACTTTTGCTGAAAATTTGGTTACAGGCTTCATGATCTGCGCTCCTCCAAACCATACGTATCCTCGTTCATAGATACGGTGGACAACAGTCCGATATATACCATCCAGCCAATAGGCCGCGAATGCTTCCTTGTCGGCAGTGGTGTCAACGCAACCGTCAAATTTTTCGACATGCGCATGGCTAACAAATATTCCTATCTCGAGGCATGTCGTAGTCCTATACAACCCCCCCTGCAGGGCCACCAACATCACAACCATCAATTTCATGGAAAGAACAGCCACAACAACCTTCACCAGCAAAACTCATTAATCGCCCCCGTAGACTCAGTCCCGAAAGACCCCATTATGTACAGACGTCGCGATGTTTCCGTTTTCCTCTCCAGCCGGGCTCCTTCTCACCCTTTAAGCCGCGCACCATTGCTGCGCGACAGCCTCCGCTACCGGGGTCCCATATACACCATGTCTCTACCCTCCCCGTCCTCATCGACACTCTACGTGGGCGTGGAAGCGAACGTCATCCGGCTCGACTTCGCCTCGACAGATGACATAACCGGACGTCATCGGAAATGGTACGAGCAGAATCTTGGCCTTGGCCTTGACCTTGAAGCTGCCGCAAGTGCGGATGCAAGTGCCGGTCCGGGTCCAGGCCTAGGGTTAAATTACCCGTTGGTACATGACGCTACGTTACGACCCTTTGACCTGTCATGTTATGAGCGACCCTTGCCAGAGGATTTGTGTAAAGGGGTTAGACTGATGATGCAACGTCCGTTTTATAAGGCGGTGGGAAATGGGGAAGGGGAGAGTGATTTGGTTGATGAGGGGAGGGTTTGGGGCTGGGATCAGCGGTGGTGGCAGCCGCTGATTAAGGGGAAGAAGAAGATCCGGGGGAGGTGGACACGGGGGTAAGATACGCACGAACGCGGGGATGAGTGAGTGGGTTAGGTGTTGGTTTTTATAATATTGGTGTTGGATATTTTTCTTTGCCTCTGGGTTATATCTTCTTCTCTTTGAGATACGCTGATTACTACCCTTCCCCTACTGTTGGTTGCTAGAGTATTGACTGGTGTTTTACGTCCCTTGAATTTCCCGGGAGGCACTTTTACCATTATCCATAAAGAAGTCACAGCACATAATCTATTCTATATCAAGTAATTTGGAAAATATCAATAGGATAAACTGTAAGGTAACAACAGCAACAGGATGAGAGTGCTGAAGCGTAATCAAACCCTCTTAGATCTTCCATTAAAAGCATAGCTGGGACACTGCAGATTTAACAAGAGAATTATTCTTTCATTTTTTAAAACACCAACATAAGTTGGCCAATTCACGCATTAAACCTTTCCAAAATTAAAATATGTATGGCGAGGAATTGTTATTATTATTATTATTCTATTTATTTACTCTATTTCATTTAAATTAATTTATTTATTTTAAAAGGAGAAGACATTGAACAGGTAAGTAACGTAAGATTTAACTAACTAGGAGCTAGCAACTGACAAATGGGTTAATAGTAACTTTAGGTCGTGAGACATGAAGAATATTTTATGTGCCCGCTGGCAAATCAAGGATTTAATCTAATTGCAACTCTAATCTTCAAACTTAAAGGACTTCCCTGGACCAATGTCGATAGGTCCACCACGGTAAGAACCGCGCTTCTTCTTGTTCTTCTCCTTTGTGAACCCCTTGCCTCGAGTAACCGAGAGGTCCTTATGTGCTCGTTCAGCATATGCATACGGGACATATGCGTTAGAGGGATGGTCATCGTGAGGTTTCATGCTGGCTAGTGCCAATGGAGTCGGTTTAGCACCTGAATGTTTGACTTGGGGGGTAGATCCAGCTGGGGTAGAGAGGGGCGTTGACTTTGCATTGGATGTGGAGGTACTGGAAGGGGGATTCTTGAGGGCGCTGGGGCTGGAGAATTTGGATTTGGATTTGGCAATGGAATTTGTCTGTTTCTTGGCTTCCTTGGGTTTTTTCTTGCCCACGGAAGATTTGGAAGATGACGAGCTGGACGAGGAGGAGAAGTCAGAGGAATCGCTGGATGAGGAGTTGCCGCCAAGTGTTGCGCTTGAATCGGCCGAGGGCTTGCGGTCCGCACTCATATCCTCACCATCGGATGAACCTGAAGAGGAGAATGATGATGATGAAGATGACGAAGAGTTGGCTGAATCGCTTTCTTCGGACTCGGGAAGCGGGATTTTGGCCGCAATTGCGGCAACGTCAGCGGCGGTAGCTGATTTTGGAATTGACTTCTTTTTCGACTTCTTCTTGTCAGACGCAGATGAAGAGTCGGAATCGGAGTCTGAGGAGGAGCCAGAGGATGATTCTGACGTGGACTCCGAGGACGAATCTGAACTGGAGGATTTATCTGATGCGCTTGACTTTAATTTCCCTTTCCCGTTAGTCGGCAGCTTTGTCCGCTTTGCCGGAGGACGGCCCTCATCCGAGTCAGAACCAGAAGATGAAGAACTCGATGCGTCATCCTGTTTGCGCTTTAGTGTTTTCGATTTGGGAGCAGTTGCCTTGTTGTCCTCCTGCCCTTTCTCCTCCTCCTCTTCATCACTACTATCATCATTTGAAGACGACGAGGAAGAGGTTGAAGATGAAGATGCATCCTCCATGGAGACGTCAGAGTCACTAGAGGCAGACGAGCTTGAATCGGAATCGCTGTAATTGCTTCCATCACTGTCTTCCTCACTGGATTGCTTTGCGACAACCTTTTGTTTCGGACCTTGTTTTCTAAGGTTACGGTTCCAGTTCTCAAAAAGCTCGACTAGCAACGGCGTATTGGCGGTTGCTGAACCGCTGGACTTGTTTCCTGCCTTCCTAATCATTTTGCTCTCCTTTAGTTCTTCACCGAAAACATTGCTGGTCTTGTCAAACCCATAGGCGGTGAGGAAGCTGGTGACCATCGCTAGGAGAGCGGGCGACAACGCCGGTCTTTCAGAGGCAGATGTATCTTTCTCATTCTTCCCCTGTTTGCGCAAAGCATCTCTTAGAATGAGGGCATACTAATGTACAACGCAAGAAAAGAGGTTGCATGAATTGACCTACCATTCCGGTGGTTGATTTTATGCCTGTGGAGTTTGAGGCGGGAGACGCGCTTGCCTTCGCAGTCTTTGAGGGTTTCTTCTTCACGTCTTTCAAGACTGCCATCTTAGCTACCGCGCAGTGTGTCGGAATACGCTCTCAACCTAAATAGCTAAATTTGGGAGCGGATTGACGTGTTGGCGTGCGCGAACCTGTCGTCGCAACATCACAGCAAGACCAAAACATTCCACCAGAAAAAAAAGAAGCGAGAATATAAATAAGGTTGGGCCTAACACCAATGACAGGCTTTGGACTGCTCGGAGGACGCTAGGCAAAACACGGTAACCAAGCTAGTCCATAATAGGCATGACGCTTGCTGGTACAGCTTATGTAATTTTTACGAGTCACGTTAACTACCTAACTAGTTATTGACTAGTCAGCTGGTAGTTGCGTTGGGTGGTAATTACATAACATATCGTCATACTGAGATACACAAAAGTACAGCCCAACTAAGTATCTGGTACCTAAATCCAGCACAACGATGCAAAAGAGAAAAACCAAAGAATATATAAAAAGGAATTGTAACTGCGGGCAGAGAAGACTGTATAAGATTATAACCAACTTGGCTATCCTTTCTGGGTATTCACATTTCAGTTCTCACTCTTTCTTCCGAACTGGCGGTGCTTTCTGCCATCCGTGGACAGTATATATCTGGAGACACCGTTCAAAGTACCAGGTACCACTTGGTGCCTGAGCTGCCAAGTCACGTACGCACTCTCCCACTGCAACAAGCAGCCTCCTTAATTAACTCTTATTTATGCGCCCTTCATACCAACCACGGTCAAACAACCAACTATCAACCAACCAATTGCTCCTCGCTAAGTAGCGGCTATCCAACTACTGCCAATCTCAACGTCGCATATATTCTCTCATTCTACATTTTGAACTACTTTACCTCCTTGCAATGTTTAAACTATGCCCGGTGTATCGATGAGCCTCCCGAAGTGTCTCTTTTGGGCGAGCCTGCGAATATGAACGGCCGCGAACGCCCTTGGGGGCTGCCTTCAAATGGCCCCGGCCCCAAGGAACGGTGGCCCTTGGTGGATGCATGCAACGGCAGCGGCACAATCCCCGGAGCAGCTGGGATGTCAAGAGCAGAGAAATTCGAACATGAGAAGCGGAGGCTCATTCAGAGCTGCTTTGCCAAACAGGATGCAGATGGCTCCAGTAGGTCCTTATAAGATTGTTCTGTTCCGCTCTCAATCGAATATCCCATATCCGGTGTATCGTTAGCATTTTTATGGGCAGTAAATACTTCTATATAGTTGACACGACCTCCCGCAAGTCCTATCCCGCAGACTGTTTATCATCGGAATCATTTATCACCCCAATTATGCCCATTCCAATACTGATATGAACTCTTTTGGATAGCTATTGAATCCTATATCACACACATACGAATTACGGAAGATGCGGCCTATCCTTCAAGCCCTCCCCCGCCAGACTCTCCCCCTGACAATAAAAAACCCCGTTTAGTAATAGTCTCTGTTAGGAAATCCGGAAGGGTTCGCCTCCATAAGGCAAGGGAGAATAGCGACGGTTCATTTTCAGTTGGGAAAACTTGGATGCTGGATGATTTGACGCGTATTCAAATTTACGAACACATACCTGCATCGAACCCCTCGGAGCAGCAGCAGAAAATGTGGGCATCCAATCTTGGGTTCGTGGTGACCGTATCGAAGCCCTACTATTGGCAGGCCGCCTCGCCAAAGGAAAGGGACTTCTTCATTGGAAGTTTGGTGAAGATATATAAGAAGTATACTGGAGGGAAGGTACCGGAATTACTTGGTTTTGATCCTCGTGATCGAGACGTGATAACCGGCGCTGCATCTCCTGGCCAGCAAGCTGGTCCTCTCATGGGACCTCGCGATTCTCCCATGGGACCTCGTGATCCTCCCCCAGGCCGTTCAGGTGGTTCGGGGGGGCAGCAATCCATATCTCCGCAAACTCAATCCAATCTCTCGCAACCTCCATATGCAGGCGGTCGCCTTCCTGGCCGTGAAGGTCTAAGAGAGCTGGGCTGGCAGCCATCCAGGGAACAGTTCCCAAGCAACCCCCCTGGTCAGGATGAAGGACAGCGACCTCGTCCTCAATTTCCTCCGTCTAACCATCCTCAACCACGGGGCTTTCGTGGTGAGCTGCGTGGTGAGCCGCCTTTGAAACCAGTCGAACACAATATTCCCAATGATCCCTCAGCCCTATCACCACTCCACGCTGGCCCGGCGCCTCGAATGCCACCCGTTGGCGTAGCTCCTTCGCCAAATCCGCTATCAAGTTCAATGGGCAACCAACACAGAACGAAATTTAACAATGAAAATGGCATTCATCCGGTAAGAACGCCTGCGCCGAGTGGCAAAGTTTCACCCATCGAATCCAGCAAACAAGCCGCCCCAGATTCTGAACTCAATTTCGATTTGGAGGGCCCCGTTAAACATACTAAAGAGGCCGCTAGAAACTCTACCCCAGAGGAAGATGAGAGCCCTATCGTTCCTGAACCATTAGATTTGCCTAAAATACTTCCATCTCCAATCACCCCCGCTACACCTGCTGAGTCAACTGCAGCGTCCTCGACCGAAGCCGAAGCAGAAACGCATCGTCCAGGCCTTGGCCCAATGGTAAAGAAGAAGCAAACAAAAGATGTGGCCTCTTCACTTCGGAGGGCCGCTAATGCTTACGGCGCTTTTTTTCCTAGAGCCGGAGGAGCGGCAGACAGATTACTGGCAAAAGAGAAGAGCGGGTCTGAGCCAGATAATGCTATCGGTGTGATTTCGGCGCCCCTATCCAGAACTATGACAGATGAGTCCACTAAAACTACCGCTACTTCAACGGAGTCATCAATTAAAGATGTAGAACCAATCGTGACACCCAAGGAAATGGCTACCGTGCAGGAAGCACCGAGGATTCATGAAGTAGCCAAGGTTCAGGTTTCTGAGCCTGCGTTCTACAGCCCACACCAGCCATCAAACAAGAATGCTGCTCCAGCAAATGATAGCCCGGGAGTTGCTCTCTCAAAAACGGCGCCGTCGCAAGCAGAACGCCGACGTCAACGCCGTAAGGATAATACAGCACAATATTGTGCCGCTCTTTCCATTGACCCCAGTATTTTGGAAGGTAGAGGAGGATACTTCGATGATATATTAAGTGATCTCGGATGGGATGGGAAGTTGAGCGAGGACAAACGGATTGAGGACCTTGAAGCAGATGTTCGGCGAGAGATTGGACGGGTTCAGGCAAGCAGCTGGCTGGGTCACCTCGAGCTTCAGGAGGGCAAAGTGGACCAGCTCGCAAAGCTGTTTGACAAAACAATTGCCGAGTGCGATGAACTAGATGGTCTCTTGATGTTATATGCACATGAACTAAACGTAAGCCCGCATGTGTTTAATCCCCTAATTGTTTGCGTTCTGACAGTCTTTAGACCTTGGCGGACGACGTTGCCTACATCGAAGCTCAATCTCAAGGTTTGCAGGTCCAAACCGCAAACCAAAAGCTTCTGCAAAATGAACTACAAAATCTCCTTAAGACGATTTCAATTTCCTCAACTGACCTCAGCGCCCTTCGGGAAGCATCCCTCAGCAACCCGGATGGCATCCAAGAAACAGAATCTTCCCTTGCTATCTTGTACAAAGCGATGGCGACGATTGATCCTGATATTGGAATAAACAAAAAGAGGCTTGCTGACGCAGCTGGTGATCGGGGTGTCCTTGGCGTGTATGCTGATACTGAAATTGGACAGATGCGCGCAGTGAAGGAGAAAACGGTTGACTACCGTAATGAAGTCCAGCTCTTTCTACAACGTTTGAAGCAATATATGAGCCTTGCTTTTAGAATCGCGGAGCAAAAAATGATGGATTCAATTGCAAACTCCAAATCAGAGAAACTTATTTTGGGTGCCCATGACCACGCCCGGCAAGAACTCTGGATGTATAGCTCGTTGATGCTTTTTGCACGTGAAGTCAGCCCACCGGATTGGAGCGCCATTGCCACACAATATGAGCAGCAGATGAAAAAACCATTTCAGAATGAATTTAGGGACAATATACTGGCATGGAAGCGTGAGGCACGGCAACCTACCGGCGATGAGCAAGAATTATTATTCACTCACCAAGAGAAGGAACGGGATGGAGATGGCATCACAACTGCCGCTCGGAAATTGACAGTGAGGCGAGGCAAAACGGTCCGCGTTGCCGGAAACCCGCGAGCTCCAGGACCAGATAATAATGGGAAAATTGAGCCTTATGAGGTGTTTGGCGGCTCATTGGAAGACACAACGAAGCTCATTGCAGAAGAACAAAACTTCGTGGTGAAATTCTTTCACCTCAACTCACTGTCAAACATAGAGTTTCCAGATCTGGTCGCAGCTGCTCGACCAGAGGATAGAAGACCGCCAATATTCAGCGTCAATGAGTTATATGATCCGGACCGTGACATGGCTAAGAAAGTCGAGCAGATTATGGATGAAATATTTTCGCCCTGGACTAGTGATATGCAGAATTTAGCGGAGTGGGCCTCTAGAGCTGAACCTTTGTAAGTTTACTTCACTAACATGCCGAACTCATCTATTACGACTGACACGATACGTAGGCAAGGAGTTGGTGTATTATTTGCTTTAGAGAGGAAGATATCTGCTTTTGATGAAACGAACCAGGAATTCATCGTTCGCAATCTCCAGAAAATACATTCTCACTTTATGGGACTCTTCAATCGGTTTGTCGAAGAGCAAATCCGTGCAATCGAAGAGACAAAGGTCAAAGTCAAGAAACGTAAAGGGGTTATCTCGTTCATGCGAACTTTCCCTAATTTCTCAGCAACGATCGAAAACATGTTATCATTATCCACCCAAGAGACGATCGACATACGGTTCTGTGTAAATGAAGCCTACGAGAAAATAAACCGCGCCATGTGGGATAGTTTGAAATTTATCGCCAAAGAAGCGCCCGGTCAGCAAACCGTCTCATCAGGAGGTGCTCAAGACCCAGAAGACAAAGAAGCGCTTAATTATCACATTCTCTTGATTGAGAATATGAATCATTACCTCGAAGAGGTTGACTGCCGCGATAACCTTATTCTGACCGAATGGAAGGATCGTGCAACACACGACGTACAAGAGCACTTGCGGCTGTATATCGATGCAGTAATTCGCCGACCCCTCGGTAAACTGCTTGACTTCATCGAATCGACAGAATCCCTCCTTCAGACCGCAGCCACACCAACCGATATCGCCCTCCGCACCAGCCATTCGCGCATCCTCGTTAAGAAACTTCTTACTTCGTTTGACGCCAAGGAGTTGCGAAGGGGCATCGATGCACTGAAGAAGCGTATCGAGAAGCATTTCGGAGACGCGGATGATCCGGGCGTTTCACGCAGTTTGGTGGTGAAGGTGTTGAAGGAATGTGAATCGCGGTATTCCGATGTACATGATCGTACGAGACGTATTATTGAGCTGGTTTATGAAGGGCAGGTGGAATTGGAGTGGCGGAAAGAGGAGGCTGCATCGATGTTCAAGAGATGATGATATACATTGGGCTTTTTCATACGTTTGTCACGCTCGATTATTTTCTCTTATGTTGCGATTTTTTGGATGTGGTATGGCGTTCCTCCTGTAGGGGGGTTGAACCCGAGTTTGCCCCTTGATTGTGTTTTAACCTTTGCATAATTTTTGGTACCTACTCTTATTCTCCCTCTTATTCTCCCTCTACCTGCGGTTTATTTGTCAATTCGTCATATCCTCCCACAATTTTTTTTTCTCCATTATCTATATTCTCTTACAAATACGATTTCCATCTTCTGGTTACTTCCTTTTTGATCCGACTTTAACCTACACCTTCACCCTTTTTTTTCAATCTATTTTCTACATCGAATTCCTTTGACGAAACTCATTGTGAAACTACGACCTATTGATGCTTGCTTGCTCTTACAAGTTTACTCATAAATATCAACTAGGATGTCGAGTACTAATATTCCAGGGGGCAAATTCGGAGGATATCAGGAATAAGCATAAATAATGTTTAGAACCGTCAAGGGGAAAAGTTAGAATACGGATACTCTCCACACCATCTCCAAGAGAACGGGGATACGGGATTGAACATGAGCAAAATTGAGAGGGCTCTGAGCCAATAAAAAATGAGTGACAATCAGAGACGTCATCATCATTATTTTTTTATTTATGTCCAAGAAGCACCGATAAATGACTGACTATGAGTATATTTCAATATTCATCTTAATCCTAGCACAAGGCTTGTCAGTTAAACAATTAATCCTACGGTCTCAGGTCCGATTCTCCGAGGGCAGTTTAGAGTTGAGCGGATGATAACGTTTAAATATAGTTAACTACACCGTAAATATTTACGAATTCAGAAACAGAGTTTGTTGCAGACTCGAGTCCATTATTGGTATGCGCAAATGCGGTTCCAAGGATCAGACACATGCCTTTCTTTATTTACATGCACCTCCCAACCTCACCTGCACCAAGACGGTTGTTGCTCTCAACCCCCAACGTCGGCCGAGCAATGCATGCAGCTGGTTATGCTGCTATCCACCCATTGTCGAATTCGTGCTCTTCCCCATCAATCCCACCTTAAATAACTAACTAGAAACCAACTAAACTCTGCCACCGGGTCATCCGATGTCCAACAGAGATTCGAATAGAGGGAGGGAAAGAAAAGGAAAAACTAGTTAAGCTCCAGACTAACGCAACATCCCTCACTCCTCCAGACCCAAGTGGGAAGAATTGAGGGCACAGAAATCAACGGCGGCTGAATATCAAGAACAAACCTTGGAAACCTGCAGGATCTTCGATCAAATTAATTAATTGACTGACGACGGAGTAAATAATTCTTGTGTCCTTCCAACATCTAGCGCCTGTTGACAACAACCAATTGACCAACAAGAAGGCAAGCTTGGAAGTTTTTTGACCAAGATATCTCCCCGTCTGGCCAGCACAGAAAAAAGAAAAGAAAAGAAAAGGAAAAAAAAAAAAAAAAAAAAAAAAAACTACTGGTATTAACATCCATCCTTTTGTTTTGGGGGACCCTTAAATGTCTGTGCGCCTCAGGGGCGTTGATCTGGCGAGGTTCTTCTACCGATCTCAACCCATCTGTTGTCCGTCCTTCTCTCTCGCTAGCATCGATCGAACCCGTGCAGTGGGCTTGATCCTCTCCGTCCGTCTGGTATGTATCATTATTCATTGCTATCTGAGCTTTCTACCGAGGGTTTTCTTGCAATTGATGCGATTACTGATGTGACTCTCTCTATTTCTCCGTAGTGGTTGCAAGTCGCGGGTGTTTTGGCCCTTCAATTATCCGGTGAGAGTGCCACAGAGCCCTTTGCTTCTGAATGTAACCGCCTTACCAACCGGACAAAGGCTTCGTTGCGCTGCCGACCGTGCTCTCTCTCCTCTTCTATCCTGTCTTTTGCCTATAACACTTGGCTTCTTCTTCTTCTTTCTCACCTTTAATTTTTAATTAACGCTTCTATATCACATTCCATTCCCTCATTACATCATACACCATGCCCTGGCGACCACTTCCACGAATCGCTTTTGCCGTCGCTATCTACCCTTTCCAACCTTCCTCTCCTGCAGACCTTCCATTAGAACTGGGCGATGAACTTTACATAATTGAACAGGGTGGGATCAATGGCTCGTGGTATCGGGGTTATCTTGTTGCGCCTCCTTCGCTGCTTGCCGGCCTGACTAGCGTCAAAGGCCGTACACTCGAGGCACGCGTGTTTTCAGGAATCTTCCCCAAGAATTGCGTGGAAGTGCGGGAAGTCTTGGGTGATTCAGATGGGTCAAAGGATGGCAGATTAAGCACTGAGCCTGTCTCGAGGAGATATGCTGGCTCAATAACGAGCACCGAGTCTTTGGAGGACAGCTTTTCTGCCGTGGATAGCAAGACGCTTCACAACGGTGAAGGGGATCTGAAAGCGTCACAGAAAAAGATGTCCCAAATTACGATTATCAAATTAGAGGAGGATGGCACCAGACGGCGGTCTGTGTCTCCATCTTTACCATTGACGCCAGTATCCCTAGGCCCTCGCGACCCAAACACTACAAAACCACCTGCTCCAGTGCCCATGCTTAAAATCGGTGACGAGACCCCCACATCGGTTTCGGAACCTCTCGTCGATGAGATCGCTTCGTGTTTGCGCGAATGGCATTCCACAAACATCCACCAACTGCTCTTGGCTCGCCAATACACAACGCTGGAGAACATGTCGAATATTGTCTTGGAGCTAGATCTTGCGCGACGACAGCTGCTGCACAATGTCCTAACAGCTCAAGAGCTTGCAGCTTTGCGTGAGGAGACAGTTTGGAATCTTGTGCGGGGAAATAAAATGCTTAGCGGAGAAGTGGTTGTGCGAGACCCGAAGCAACGAGGGCGCCTACTTACCGGAGATGATTCAGCCACGGAACTCACCAAGCTGCAGTCTGAGATGAGCATGCTCGACAGTGGACCCACTCCTCAAGTCGACAATATTTCGCTTCATCACGTTCTTTTCGAAGTGAACGCTGTTTCTGGAACCGATGCGAATTCGGTAATCCTTGGTATCAGCTTATGGTTGAAACAAGCCAATGGCGATGCTAGACAACTTTCAGAAACTTACACTTTAGATCTTCCAGCCGCTGAAACCTTCTCAAACCTGGTTGACAATACAAAGATGAAGACGCTCTTTACAGAATTGAGTGCATCGGATATTGGCGAAGGTTCCAACTCCGATTCCAAGCTTTACCTTGTCATCAAGGCCATGGGACCTGAATCACCAAGAGTTGATGTGCCGCCAAAGACTCGATCATCAAGTTCCCGCGATGGATCGTTCTCAAATAAAGTTTCTTCTAGTCTCAACAGTGCAGGAAAGGGCAGCTTAAAGGGTAGACGGAGTATGATGTGGGGCCCTAAATCTAGGGGTTCGAGTCTCGAGGTGGGAAAAGAACCGTCAAGATCTCTATCACAATCAAGTGACTCCGTTACAGCTAAGCCCAACAAACCCGACACTCCAGGAAAAGAACCTACAGTTATTCGGACCGTGGGAGTTGGCGCTCTGGAAATCGGGCCGCTGCTCAAGCAAAACAAGGAGGTCGAGCAGGTCATAAACTTTTGGTCTCCCGTTGGTGAAAATGATGAAGAGGATGACTATTCAGAGGGCTTCGATGAGGTCATACGGTCCCTTCTTTATAGCCCAACTGGTCAATATGTGAGATCCCATCGCATCTCGAGAGTGCATTCACACCTCCACCCATTCATTAGCAACGATGCTGAGACGCTTGTGCGAAACAACCCTACATCGCTACATAACGTTGCACAAACGAAGCGAATAGGATTTCCCGGTGCGCCCACTAAACCAAGATCTGATATCTATATCACGATAAATCGTGCAACCATTTCACAAGACGCATTGCTTTCTCATCCGATTAACGGCCAGCTTCCTGTTCCACAGATGACCGGTTTACGAAACCTCCAGTTGACCGTTGAAGTCCGCAACGCGGCAGGTGTGCGTCTTGAACATTGTATCTACCCTTCTTCTAATGGGCTAGGTCAAACTGCGTGGAGAACTACGGTTACACAAAGAGGCTCACCCTGGAATCAATCGATTCGATTAAACATTCCTGCTGATGAAGTCCCCGGTTCCCATCTTATAATGAGCGTAGCTGACGCTCCCGAATTTCCATTTGCTCTAAGCTGGATGCCATTGTGGGATCAACAGGCTTTTATTCGTGATGGTCCTCACTCTCTATTATTGTATGCCTATGACAAATCTACCTCAAGCATTGAAAATGGGCGTGGAGCCTACCTCTCCCTTCCCTGGAGTGCACTTGGAAAAAACGAATCTACTAAAGATGAAGCTGTTACTGGTCCCCTAGCAACGTTATCTATAGAAACCGACCTCTGCAGTACGGAGTACTCTCAGGATCAAGTTATTCTGGGCCTTATCGGCTGGCGAGAACGGTCCGCATCGGAAGTTCTAGCACTTTTGAAAAGGATCGTTTTCGTCCCAGAAATAGAAATAGTGAAGCAGTTGCGGGATGTGTTCGATGCGCTGTTTGGGATTATTGTGGAGAATGCTGGGAATGAGGAGTATGAAGATCTCGTCTTCAATGACTTGGTTACTGTCCTTGGCATCGTTCATGATCGTCGATTTAACCTTGGTCCCTTGGTCGACCATTACGCTGAAAAGCAGTTCAACTTTCCCTTTGCTACATCCTGTCTAATCCGGAGCTATTGCCGCCTTCTCCAAGCTACGCCTGATTCTCAACAGTCTCGTAACCTCCGTGCAGCTTTCAAGGTTGGCCGACATCTGCTAAAATTTATAATCAATGCCAGGGAGCAACAAAAGGTAAAGGAGGAAGGTATTGGTATCACCAAAGTTCAGTCGACCTTCAACCGGGATTTGCATTTTATCTTCCAGTCTGTGGAATCCCTCATGCAAAATCCTTCTCCGATCCTAGTCGGAAGTAAGACTTTGGTAGTTCAGCATTTCCATACCTGGCTGCCCGAACTTTCAAATGCCTTGACCAAGGAAGAAATCATGAATATTGCCCTGAGCTTTATGGATGCCTGCAAAGATGTGAAGAGCATGCTTATCCTTTACAAGCTGGTTCTGATTCTTAATTATATCCAACTTCCACTTTTTGAGTCCGCGAAAGATAGGCAGACTCTATTTACCTGCTGTATCGGTTGGCTTGCTCCGTACTGGGGACGAACCAGTGATGCCAATGACCAGTATCGAGACCAAGTTCGGCTCTGTTCGTCAATTGTTGCAGAGCAGCTGAAGCACCCCTCTCCTGAACTGTATGCATACATGCCGAAGGCTGTAGCATCGTACTGCGCTCTTGTTGGGGATGGTGTTGAAGAAACAAATTGGTTGTCAATGCTGTTCAGTAAATCTTTCCCTTTCCAGCTCAAGCAGTCAAAAGTAAAGCAGAAATTCGAAGAAAGTCTCGTTGAACTTGCAGCCATTATTGCCTCTCTTGCGAAAATACCGAACCCGACACCGCTTTTGCTCAAGGATGAAGATCTCGCCTTGTTTTTGACACAGTCTCTCCAGACCCATAAATCTATTCTTAGCTGTGAGGCTTATCCCTCTACATGGCTGAGTGTACACATCTATCATCACCGATCGACCATGAAGAGCTTGGAATACCTGTCAACAATGCTCATCAGCTCATT
Organism: Paracoccidioides lutzii; assembly: GCF_000150705.2. Classification (NCBI taxonomy): domain Eukaryota; kingdom Fungi; phylum Ascomycota; class Eurotiomycetes; order Onygenales; family Ajellomycetaceae; genus Paracoccidioides; species Paracoccidioides lutzii. Next base: position 980,654 of record NW_015440947.1, on the reverse strand, counting down.
CCTTCCCCCTCCCGATGATGCGGATAATTTCGACATGGAACTGTGGAAATTATTCTTTGACACATTACTGAAGCTCGTATCAAGTGATGCCCTCGCACTCGAAACATTCCCCGAGCAGAAACGCCGGGCCGTATGGAAGATTGCTGGTGATGTCCGAGAGCATGGCGCTGATTTGTTACAGAGGACCTGGGAGTCTATTGGTTGGGATACCACTGCGGACGAACAAGAGCGCTATGGTTTGAAGAAGCTGGGCGGGTATCAGGTTCAATATGTTCCTGCCCTTGTCTCTCCGATTATCGAACTCTGCCTCAGCATACACGAAGGCCTTCGACACGTTGCAGTGCGAATTCTGCAGACCATGATAGTTAGCGAATGGCAATTGAATGAAGACCTTTCTATAGTGGAAGCAGAAATAATATCCAGTTTGGATCTCCTATTCAAAACTAAGAACATTAGCGAGAGTGGGACTCAGAAATTGTTTATCAGCGAGTTACTAGATCTTTTTGAAACAAGGACTTCAAATCCTGATTCTGAGCTTCTTGTTGCGTTGAAGGAACTTGTTGCGACTGTCGATGAGTTGCTAGATCTTTTGGTTGCATCTCATAATGGAAACATTACGGAGAGTCTCAACACCTTGAAGCTGATGGAGTTTATGAAAGACATGGACAAGGAAGATATATTTATAAGATACGTGCATGAACTCGCCCGTGGACAGGTTGCGGCACGTAATTATACCGAAGCTGGACTCGCCCTTCAGCTCCATGCTGACCTTTATGATTGGGACCTTTCCAAGCTGGTCCCTACTCTCACGAACCCCGTTTTCCCCGAACAGACATCATTTGAGCGAAAAGAGGCGCTCTATTTTGAAATAATTCAACACTTTGAAGATGGTAAGGCTTGGGCACATGCCCTATCCTGCTATAGGAAACTTGCCCATTATTACGAGCACATGACACTTGATTTTTCGAAACTGTCAAGAACTCAGGCATCGATGGCCAAGATCTATGATCAGATTGTGAAAGATACCAATCCACCTCAGAGATATTTCTGCGTCACGTTCAAAGGTCTTGGATTCCCAACTACTCTACGGAATAAGCAGTATATCGTCGAAGGGTCTCCGACTGATCGGATGGCTACTTTTACAGATCGTATGCAAAAGGAATATCCAGCAGCTCAGATCATATCCTCGGATGAGCCTGAGGACGTTGAGGGACAATTCTTGCAGATATCTGCCGTCAGTGTACACAGGGATATGAATCATACCGTCTACCAGCGGTCCAAGGTGCCTCATTCAGTTCGAGAGCATCTTTTGGCCTCCCTACCTTCTCAATTTTCCGTCACATCAAAACGACATACTGGCGGAGATAATGTAAAAGAACAATGGGTCGCAAAAACGATTTACACGACTACTGAACCATTCCCGAATATCCTCCGGAGAAGTGAAATTGTATCTACGGATGAAATTGTCCTGACTCCTCTCCAAACGGCTATTGAGCGGACTTGGCGTAAAACACACGAGCTCCTGCTTTTAGAGAGACGAGCCTCCTCTGAGAATGACTCGAATCTGACGGGTCTAACTGATGTGTTAACCAATCTGCTTGATCTCGAATCATCGCATTCAGGTTGCGTTGCTCTTTACAGACAGTTTTTGGTAGATGAAAGTCAGGCGACCCTGAATTTGCATGATGGTGAGGATGACGAGGGCCAGATTGCACACCCCATCGATCCTTTAAACAACGCTCTGGCAGTTGCACTCATCGATCACGCTCTTGCAATAAAGCGCTGCTTAGCATTGTACAGTCGCCCCGCTTACCAGGCTACCCAGGAGGAACTCACGCGTCGTTTCGAGTTTGCCTTTGCCCCTGAAGTTGCCTCTCTCACACCTGTCTGTAACATACCAGAAACGGAAGAACCTCCCAATCTACCGGGGGACCACTCGGAACCTTTAATCTCCTCTCGACCACAGCCCATCACAAACGCCCGCTCCATCAGTCCCGAGCAGGAACTCATTCGCGCCGCTCGCCAGCAGGACAATCCTTCCCACACCAAACATAACCACGAGAAATCCATCAGCACTCATCGAATCAGTTTGAATCCCTTCAAACGCTCCAATCATACCGCCAACAACTCAACCTCCACCATTACAGCCACTGCCAACGATGCGCGCCAACAATCTGAACGTAAGCTCAACGGAACACACACATCGCGTCCCTCAACCGCGAAAACAGATAGCGCGGACGCCGTCTCTGTCACCCCTAGCCGTGCAGCGAGTCGACGGTCACGTACACGAGGCGGCGACACCCCCTATAAAAGACGTAGCTGGTTTGGAGGGGGCGGCGGAAATGATACACACAAAAATAGCTCATCCATATCTGCACCTGCCACATCCACGGAGGACATTCGTACAACGCAGCAGCGGATCATGAAACGGGCACGATCATCTCGATCACATAAAGCGCGGAATGAGAACGTTGTTTCCTTCCCCTACAACACGGAAAAGAGTACTGGCGGTGTCGTCATCAGCAGCATCAGCAATGCCGCTGCGAAGGTGAGCCAGATTACACGGACGGTGTCTGGTGGGGCACATGGGAACAATGGCAATAATAATGTTACGAGTGCAAGCAACTCTCACCCCGTGACATCGGAGCGGCTTGGGGCGAAAATTGCGATGGGGGGGACGGCCACCAGTTCCCAGAATAATCATGGAAAGAATCACATTTACGAGGCCAATAGTGCGAATAATAGTAGGATGATTACGGCAAGTAGTGCGCCTGTCGATGGCTCTGCTAACGCTAATACCGGGGGTGGTGGAGGTGGAGTTCGAGACTCTGTGATGAAGCGATTAAGCATGTTGAAGGCTGGGAGGAAGGCAACTAGATTTAATGTTCGGGACGGGGTTGGGACTGGGGAACGTTGAAGGAGGAGTGAGAGGCTTTTTTTATTATTATTATATTGGATACATACTTCGGTTCTCTCACCAGAGAATCTTTTGAGATTCTCTTTTTCTGGTCTTGTTTTGTTCAGGTTTCATTTCATTCTGCTCCTCTCTCACTTATTCTCTTCTTATTGTCCTTATTTTCCTGCTAATACTCTCCTCAGCCTCCATTTCCGTTTCTATATTCACATATATTTTGATCTATTTTATATGATTTATACCTGTTTTATATGGAGGCAGCATAAGAATGAATCGCATCATGAGGAAAGTGATAAACACTTAAAAGACGGACCAGGGGTATATTTATATTTACCTCTTTCTCTTCCCCTCTATTGTCATCCTCTCTCATTTCTTCTTCTCGGTTCGTGTTGTGTTTATATTCCATTCGTCATTGTCTTTCCCTTGCCATAGATTCCTAGGCAAATCTGTCTCTCAAAGAGACTGACTGCATACCATATTTTCGTGCCAACATACGTGGAAAGTGATGATGGATTTGTTGAGTTTGAAATAACTATGGTTGGCTTCTTGGCTTGTTTTATTACATCCCTCTTTCTTCACAAGGGTTTGTTTTTTGCTACTGATAATGTTTCTTTTCTGTCCTATACATTTCGTTGAGTGAGTCATTATTGTTGATTTTCGTAATAACCTCATTTTCTAATTTTTTGATTTGATATTATCCCACTTTGCTTTTTATTACTCGTTTTATATGGCTGCTCTTTTCTCCAAAATACAAAGTCATGCTTAATATTGCATTCGTTGGTGGTATTCATCACTTTATTCATCTACCTTGAGGAGTTATAGAAGCCAACTAGTAACTACTCCGTATTTTCATTACCTAAGCACTTTTCTCTCCATTCTTCCAGTAGTATCACACACCTTTAAGACACGTTGCGAAGCTGATTTATAATTCCAATATTTATTCTCATTGTTACCTAACGTTACCTGCAGCATTGGCAAACAAGGAGACAATTAACAAGTAATTCAATGACTAATGAATTGAATATGGCATCACATATGCCATGAGTGCAGAAGTAAAAATGAGTCAAACTAAGACCAAAGAGAATATGTAAAAATGTGTTATGTCCATGAAAATAAAAAAAGGGAGAAGAGACTGTCACCATAAGGTGGACCACCTATAACACCCTCGCCCTCATGTAATAACTGACTGGTTATAGTTCAAATCACATGCGTGCGGATGCTGCAAGCAATACTTGGGCTGCAGCGGTGCAGCCTGAACCTTATTCGCCAACAAATACTCTCGGAAATTCAGAATACGCGCCGTCATCTCAGTCGTCCTCTTATGGCCCGTAGCATTGACATTGCCAGACCAAACGAGTTCACCCAACGCAGCGGCACGTGGCCAAAACTTGGATGAAATCACCACATCGTCGACCTGCTCAGACCACAGCGGTGCGGTAACGCCAATAACATGCTTCTTTTCATCATCAGTCAGGCCGTCGGTGAAGTCGTAGTCGTAGATACGCTGCCAGGTTTTATAAGGGGCGCACCAAGAGCCACCGGGGCCGAGGTAGTTGAAGTTGGGGGTGTCTGCGTCAGGGTTGAACATTACATTGTAGCGGTGGTCATTGCCAACCCAGCCACCGTGGCCGCAGTCGAGATAGAAGAAGTCTGCAGACGAGACAATGACATCGTGGCCCATGCTAGTTAGCTTTTTGATGTTGGTAAGGCCGTTGTTCCAGCTCTGCATGATGACATCTTTGGGGATGTTGTCAGCGTGCATGCCGGCAAGTACCATGTCTTCCCACATGATGAGGCGGCGAGCTTTGTGGTCCTGGAAGATCGGCATGGATTTCTCAACCCATAGCGCGAGGAGGTCGTTGAAGTCGCGCGATTGGTCCTCAGCGAACCATTCGCGGATATTGCTGCTGAAGTTGAAGCAGTTGGGGTGCACTTCGTCGCCGCCAACATGGAAGAAGTTATCAGGGAAATAGCTGGTAAGTTCCTTGTAGACATTTCCAACTACTTCGTAGGTTTTGTTGTAAACCATGTCGAGTTGACCCGGGTTAGGCTCGACAGCTGTATGCAGTTCCCAGACGTCGTTTGACCACCAGGAATCCGCACAGGTGACCATCTTCGGATCGACTTGTTGCCAGCCCGATGCTGAATGGCCTGGCATGTCTGCTTCGGGGATGACGCGAATGGCACGTGCGCGGGCATACTCGACAATTCTTATGATGTCTTGCGCAGTGTAAACTTCCCGAGGTGAATAGGCGTCATTGGTCATCTCTGGGTAGGAGTTCATTTTTATTGGCCAAGACTGGGAGTCGTAGAGATGCCAATGGAGAACATTGAGTTTTGCCAATGCCATGCCGTCGATCTGCTCTTTGATTTTATCGACGCTGATGTAGTTGCGGCCGGTATCAATCATGATTCCCCGATATGGATACAGAGGCTTGTCTTTGATTGAGACTGGCTGTTCAACAATGAGGCCTCCTTTCCCGCAGGCAATAACAAGCTGCTGCAAAGTTGTAAAGGCATGAATAGCTCCCCAGATAGTGTTGGCTAAGATCTCAATAGCACCTGAGCCTTTTTTAATATCCAGAGTGTAAGATTCGTCGACGCCGTGCTGTAATTCCGACTTATGGTCTTTGATTATAACATTGACTTGTCTGAGAGTTGGGTCAGGTGAGCCGTCACGTTTGCTCTTTGGGAATGGAACGAATGTCGGAATTTGTTTTTCGAGAGCAGCCGGAACCCATTTGATAGTTGTAATGGCACTGAACGCACGGTTCCATGCGTCCTTGACAAGAGGGTGGTCGCAACCTTTGCACCAGATAGCTCTAGAAAATGGAATTGGCCCCGATTTGCCCCACGTTATTTCAGCGGGGGCCGGCAAAGGGTTGACCTTGACACGGTATTCAGCATATCCCACCGCTGTGGCCAAGAGGGTAGCTGTGACCACAGCCTGAAACAGCCCGTGGGCGTGCATATTTCAAACGGTTGAAAAGATCAACTGAAGTGAAGGTTGAAGGCTTATTGAGTGCCTTTCTTTGATCGTACATTTTGTTTTTCAATGTTGGAGACGGATGCAGTACCCTTTATATGGTTGCTAGGGTTGGAGATGGAGATCGGCACCCATGGTTCTCAGCTACCAGCCATCCCGCACAAAAGAGAAGTTGGTCCCTTGAAATGCGCGAGAAAGAAAAAAAAAACCAATGAAAAGGCGCCGCAAAAGCTAGGTAGGACAGATCCTTTCCCATGCAACCTCGTCCTTGAATTAAAACGGGGAGAGGCGCGGATGCGTGGGAAGACATGCAGTGTGACATGGCAAGCAGTAAATGTTTACAGTGCATGTAACTCACTGCTTTTTCTCCACAGAACAAAAAATGATTGCATTTGCGTCAAGAAGCCTTCATTGTTGGTGAATGGATGAGTCGTTGATTCTCTGAATCTCCATCAACAGTCCTCCGTAGCCGGAACAAATGCTAGGCAGGTTGCTAGCTGTGGATGCAACGTAAAGTTTGCAGGTTGGGCCCCTGTTGGCCGCCACTGCAACTGTGAAGAACATCATCTAATTAGTGGACATGTAGTTAGGGGAAACGTTGGCTGCCCTATATTAACCTGTGCTGATACTAATGGTGTATTAGCTGAAAGTGGTTTTAAAAGGTTGAACTGTCAGGCCTATCCGCCTTCTTATGTAATCCGCACTGTATATAACTTCCGCGTAGCTAGTGATTGCTACATAATGAATCAAGCAATCTATCCTTCACAGGTTATGAGACCTGTTTTGCGCAAATAACTGCCAATTCAGGGAATTCTTGCCAAATATAGTGTATATTAATCACTGCTTGCTTCATTCAATATAATATTGTCTTATTTTATGTCAATTGATTGATTTGATGCACTCTTATATTATTATTAATTTTTCTGTGTTCAATCTGTTCACTTAGTAAGTGAAAGAAAAATCTGCAACTTGCTAATTTTTCAGTGACTGATCACACAAGAACATGTCAATCTGCTCAATCAAGCTTATAGACAAGAATCTTGCCAAATAAGATTACTTCATTATAAAGAAGATTAATATGACATGATGGAACATATGATGACTTGCTCACAGTCATGATTGAGTCAATTCAGTCAATCTGACCAATCTGAAAATGACCAGGGGGCCCTGAGCTCACTGACCCCCCTCAGGAATGTTCAAGAGTTCCAGGATTGAACCTCTCAAAACACTCAGTCAGCAAGTCAGACTGATTACAGCTTCTATCACATTGAGACTGGTCCATCTATGTCATGTTGAATATATCAATTCAACTCCTTCAGAAGATGAGGTGGAGACATCTGTGGTGATCTCTAACCTGCTGCTGGCAACTGACTCTGAAGAATTGCAACTGAGAAGATTGAATCTTGAACATCAAAAGATTGATCTAGAACTTCAAAAAGAGAGATGCAAAGAATTGCAGCTTCAACTTCAATTGAAGAGGCTCTGTACTTAGAATGACAGAGTCACAATGTCTGCAAATCTGCTGACAGGTCAATCATCAGCATGAGATCTGAACTTGAGATTTCAAATGCAATATAATCTCTACAATCTGGATAGCTGTGTCAGCAAGGTGATCAGCTAATTCAAACAGAATACTAAGTATGCCATCAAGCTGAACACTCTGGTCAGATCTTCAAATTACCTCTTCTGACATGTAAATATGAAGGCCAAGCTAATTGATGCTCAATGCTGAGTTATATTGAAGGACAAGCAAGTCAAAAGCCCTGATGAAGACCTTGAATGAGCTCCTTTTTGAGAGGTCAAAAATCACTGACTTTACATATTCATTTTGAACACATTAGCAGCCAGCATTAGGCCCTGTTTTAATAAGTATGATGAGGGCAGAATTATTAATTCTCTTTGACACACAGTTGAGAAGAAGTTCTCCATCTCAAAAACACAGCTCTGCAGAGAAGCAGTCCTGGCATTTACATCAATAAGTGATGTTCAAGTCACTGACATACACACATTTTTCAATAAGTTCAATGACATTATTATAAAATTGGAAATACTTGATATTTTACTGTCAAATGATGTGGTATTCCACATGTTCTATTCTGCACTTTCTAATATATGGTGAAACTACATGCAAAAGAAAATTGAGAAGGTACAAGAGTTCAAATCAAAGTCTGTCATGTTGGACATTTATTCAATCATAGAGGAAATACACTCTCAATTGAATCCTCTCAAAGAGGCCAAGAAGGCCATCCAGGTGGCTAATTCTTTGGCCAACATGGCTCAGGCTGAAAATGCAGCTGTGGGTTCCAATAATAGCAGCAACATCCAAAATAATATGGCCTGTGAGGGCTGACCCAGAGAACACAGAAACTATCAAATGAATGAACATTCAAATTCTGACCTTCTAATCTGCCTGGAATGCAAGCATCATCATGGTGAACTCTGCTGAGCAGTCAATTCAGATAGCATCTCTGAAGAATGGAGAACCATCAACACAGTGAGAATAGAGAAATATAATAATAAGAAGAGTAGTGAAGGCAAAAAGACCTCATCAACTGCAAATGACAGCTCTGAGACATTCCAAATGACAAATCTAGTGTAGATCATTGAGATGCCTGCATACTCTACTGAACCAATCATCAACTCACTCATCATATGGAATAGCAGGGCTGGATGTCATATTGCAGGTGATCAATCATGATTTTCCTGAATAACAGAGGTTAGCAGCCCTATGATTCAAGTGGCCAATAAGGCTACTTTGAAGGTTCAAGGGATTGACATCACCTCCATCCCAGTCAGGGAAAGATTAATTGAATTTGACCACATCTATTTGATGCCAGGCTTATTCACCAACCTCATATCTGCTGATCTATTGAAGCACCAGGGCTATATTTGCTGTGATCTGCAGGTGGACACTGGAAATTACTTTGAGATAATAGCATCTACAGGAAATGACATCTTCTATGTGAATTTGAATCCCAATAATATATATGTTCTATCTGACATCTTCTCTATGTTCAGAGATATTATGAATGATCTGAACCTTGGATCACTGGCATACTTGGCAGTCTCAAAGCCCAGAGTGATATCAACAGATTATGATCTGAATGCTGCATCACTGGGTCTTTTCAACTGTGATGATGTGGAGCAGCTAATTAACCTGAAGGATCTGAATACTGATATCTTCATTTTATCCTCATCAATCTGACTACCCGCCATTATGCTGAAGCAGCTATTAATTGATGAGTGGCACCAGTGATTAAGCTATATTGATAAGGAGAATCTAATTAAAATGTCATGGAAGCTCTGTTTTGAAATTGTCATCATCAGCTCAAAGAAGCTCTCATTCTGCACCACATGCATTAAAGTCAAGCATAAATGTGCAAGTTATAAAAACACCCTGCTACATCATGCCATTTGCAAAGGTCTTAAGATCTGGATGGACCTATTTGAGGGTGGAGAAACACTTGGTAATGAAGAAGATACATCATCTTATGCAGATAAGAAGCTCATAATGATGATCACTGACAATGCCACATGAATGTGATGGACCTTTCTATTGAAGTGCCACAATGAGGCTCTAAAATATATACAGACCTTCAATCAATTTATGAAGAATCTGCTCAATCACAGTGTTGTGATTATTCACTCTGATCATGATGAGTTGAATTCAAACACTGCAGCTGTCTATATGATAAGTGAGAGTATTAAATGAGAATCAACCCCATCTCACACTCTGCAGCAAGATAATGTGTCCAAACATTCTATTGACCTGATTATCAAAAAAACCTGAATATTATTAATAGATTTCTTCTCCCTTCCCCACATGTAGGGTGAGGTGGTAATTGCAGTGACTGAAATGCTTAATCTTATGTCAATATCAGTCAAGCTCTATAATGATGTAGAGGATTCAGATTCAAAGCTGGTTATCTCATATGAAGCTTGGCTTGAGGCCTTGCCCTCTGCACACAGGATTTACCAATGGGGGTGCAAGGCTTATTTAAAAATAGTGCTTAAGCTGAATATGAAGATGGCCTCATGATCACAAAAGCTTATATTTACAGGCTATGATGGCTTTACTAATTATAGATTAATCAATTCTTCTAATGATCATCTTTACATATTGAAAGATGTAATATTTTAAGAAGATCTTCATTTGACAGATTCTCTGACTTCATCTGAGCAAGATGTCAAGAATCTGTCTTTCACTGCCTGTGTAACTGCAGTTGCAATCTTCTCCACTCATCATGATTTATCAACAGATAATTTCATGATGAATGAGAAGTTTCTATCTGTCCCTTCAGTATTTCTACACTCTACAAATAATTGATGAATAGACTATGAGATTACTGTGTGAATTTCAATATTTTTGATGCAGAACACTACTGCTCTTTCAGAATCTGCTTTTGAGATGAAGAATTCTTCAATGCTCACTGAGAATATTATTTCAGTGAGAGAGGCCTCAGTGAGAGATTTCATTGACAATTTGACTGACATCTCTGCAGATTCTGAGATCATCAGCTTGTCAGTTTCAAAGAACCTCATCTGAGCTTGAGCATCTGCAGATTGAAAATATTACTTCCATGCCTGTGTTAAGGAGGTTAACTGCCTCAAGCAGACTGATGTATAGTGGCTAGTTGAAAGAACCTCAGATATGATGATTCTACATGACCAATGAGTGTTCAACAAAAAGATTAATAATGCAGGTAGAATTGAATGATATAAGGCCCACTGAGTAGTCTGTGGCAATTATCAAGAAAAGAGTATCAACTATTCAAAGATATTTGCATCAGTTGTATCAGTCTTCATCTTCTGAGCACTTATGACAATCTCAGTATTTTGAGAATGGCACATTCTGCAGATTGACATGGTTACAGCATTCTTAAATGCCTGGCTTTCTGTCAATGAATGTATATATATACATCAACCTGCCAGGTTCTATGAGGGATGTGATGATCTGGTATATGAATTGATGCAGAGACTATATGGCCTGAAGTGAGCAGCACTATTATGATATGAGGAGCTGTGAAAAATACTATTGAAAACAGGCTTCTATGTCAGTTTTCATGATGCTGGTTTTTTCATAAATGACATCTGCATGGTCTATATAATCATTTATGTGGATGATGTTTGCCTATACAGCTCAAATATATCAAATATTGAATGAACAAAAGCCCAGATCACTGCTAATTATGAGATCAAGAATGTGAGTGAATCAAACTGATATTTGGAAATGAAGATTAATCAGAATGTCAAATCTTTATCACTGTCTCAGCCACTGTTCATAAAGAACCTGCTTGAGGAATTCTCAATGAATGACTACTACTCAACATCCTCCCCTATGGAGGAGAATGTTGATTTCATGAGTGATAATGAAGAACTGATTGCTTATACAGTGGAATTTACATTACATTTCTATCAATCAGAGGTTAACTCTCTGCAATATCTCACTGCCAACACACACTCTGATATAAGCTTTGCCACTGACTTCATAAAGAGATTCAGCTCTCACTTTACCTCAAAGAATTGAGCAGCATTCAAGTGAATTCTTAGATATCTACAAGGCACACCTGACATAGGTGTGTCCTACTGAAAAGATGTGGATATAGAATCTGTGATGTTCACTAATGCTGATTGAGCAGGCTGTAATTCAGATTTCTGCTTCATCACTGAATATGTCATTTATATGACAGAGAGTCCTGTTGCTTGGTGAAGCAGCAAGCAGATGAGTGTTTCAAAATCATCTACTGAGACTGAATATATTGCATTCTCAGAGATCATCTATAAGCTTGTCTGCCTTCAGGAATTGCTGAAGGATGCTGGCTTCATGCCATCCAGGCTCAATAATTTTGATGATAATGACAACCCAATCAAATCACCAGTCAATAAGCTGGCATATACAATTCAGGTGAATAATAAATCAGTGATTGAACTGATCAAAAGTGAGACTATTCCACACTATTCTAAGCATATAGAGATTCACTTTCATACTCTTCAGAATCTTATCCACAAGAATGAGATCTTGATTGATTACATTCTGTCCACTGAGAACACAGCAGACAGGCTGATCAAGCCACTTGGAGTGACTAGATACACTCTATGACAGCAGATATTAGAAGATGCAGTAAGCAGGTGGAAATGATATATGGAGAAAATGACTGATTTTTCAACAATATGGGTTTTCCAGTCAAATTATGTACTAATACCTAGCTACAGGCTATTTTTTGTATGTAATCTCAAGTACAGTTACATTGGTGAGTGGGGGTGTCAGGCCTATCCGCCTTCTTATGTAATCCACACTGTATATAACTTCCGCGTAGCTAGTGATTGCTACATAATGAATCAAGCAATCTATCCTTCACATGAACATGGTTGAAAATCTTGACTGAAAAAATCTTCGACATGATCTAAACTTCCAGATCATGACATTTCTCTGTCATTAGAACCAATTATATTCATCATACATCCCACATATATCTTTAAATGATTTTGATGATAGTTAGTGGTTTTGTTATTATATTTCATAGTTAGATTAGACTTATAACTTAATTTTAATTTTTAATTTTAATCTTAATTTAATCTCACTTTAGTTTATTTTAACTCTGGTAATAAATGTTGAATAATAAGAAAAATCATGTTTCATCTGAAATAATATAGCAACATCACAATATCAAAAAATACTGAGATAATCTGTTTACATATAATAGCAAGATTATCAATGATTAATTTTGAATAAAAACTATTAACTTTGCAATATTATCTATACACTTTTTTATACTTATTATTTTCCATTTATGCTTATTTAATCTATTAGTCATCTCATATGATCCAAGACTTGAATGTTTAAAATGATAAGATTAATTGAATAAAAATATAGTAATAATATATAGAATATATTTAAAATATATACAATCAGTTATATTATTCATCATATATATTAAATTTCTATAAAAATTCCAAATATTTTTTTAAAAATTTAAATATATTAATAAATAATTAGGTTTTAAATATACACAACTTCTTAATTTAAAAAACAAAAAGTAATAGCTAGCTCAGTAAATTAATTAAATTTTATTGAATGTTATAATGAAATTCTTCAGTTACGGAGAATAAATATATAATTGAAAACTGTATATATAAAATTAATAATTTCTCTTATAACTTCACAATTATTAATTTAAATCTTTAAAAATTGTATGGTAGTTTTATTTATCTACGTATATGCCGTGTATCATTTAATTTCAATTTAAACTGTTCCTGATCATTGTTCTGTCGGTGGTCAGTCGGTTTAGGGTGCTTATCAGGCGGGACTCTGGTAGTGAGCTCCTTAGCACAGCTTGGGAGCGCAAGCCATGACATCCTGCAAAATTTGAACACTCGAGCTGGGAACCAGCCAGAATGCATCCAGGCTCCAACGGCTGTTTTAGTCCGGAGTACGGAGAGTCCAGTTTAGGCTGCGATCGATTGTTCCACTGGACGTGGTGTATCCATTCATCGTGGGCAATTTGTGGTCAACGGGTATTTGGTTTCGATGAAACACGCGAATAGTGCTGCAGAACATTAGAATTTCCGCACCGAGTTGTTGCAGATTCTGAACTTTGCTAGGCTTGAATACTAGTAAGATACAACATGCAAGAATCAGCATTGCAGAGATACCTCAGCGCTGCTCTGGATACCTCAAAAGTCTCAGAAAGGGACACTTCATCAGTATGCCATTATCCGTGATCGGAACGGAGAAGGAAGGTAATTAACTGCTGCATCTACCTGTTCTGAAGTTAAGCTATCTGGCCAACCAACAAACAGCGTCAGTTCAAACCCCGATATTCTCTCGCAAACTGAGCGCTTCAACTACTTAATTCAAACACGAAGGAGAGAGGGTGCGTCCATAACTTGGCAGAGAGCGAGCATAAACTACCGGAAGATTTCTAAGCTACAGAGATCAAATAACTATACTTAGTTTTTGTCGTTCCTGATTATCAAGCACGGAGTAAGTAGACTGGTTGGACACAGAGTCGCTAAAGATTAGGTATCGATGCATCAGTTTGTCAACCCCAGTTAATTCCCCAAACCAGCAAACCCACGCCAAGTTGTTCAACCCCCGCATATTGCAATGGCGGGTCTCTTCAGCTGATTAACGTGGCTGGCAGGAAGGGATATACCCCTGATCAGAGAGGGCTATTTCCCCATGTTTTGCGGCTTTGCTCAGTTGAACTCCCACGATATATCCAGGGAATGAATTGGTGATGGTAACATCGTCTTGTCGCATTCCTTAGGCCACCGTCTTGCAGTGAAACGACTTTCTAGGCGGTCGTCGTTTATACGGCAAATGCAGCAGTTTTAATGCGAGCACTTCGTGGACATACATTTATAATATAAAACTGCATACTCCACTTCACAACTAGTCGCATGCCCTGACATCGGTAAACTGGCGATGCGGATCATGCTCTCATTCTTCCTCTTTACTTCTATTCGGCTGCTCTGGGGATAATCTGCTGCTCGTATCTGGGAGCCGACTATCCGACTATCACTAGATTACTTACCGAGGTAAGTAGTTATATGTGCCTAGCAGCTGAGGTAGCTTTCCATCTATCCAAGATTCCCGGTTCGACTTTGGTGGGAAGAACGTTGACATTTCAACACATCATGTATTATTATTGGGATCAACACCGTTCTAGGGTTCCCTGTATTTGATTGCCACTTATGCTCCGGATAACCCGATTTCAAATGGTTCCTGCTGCTGTCGGTGACGAATTGACAACTATACCCCTTTCCATCATCTCATCAACCCATAGGCTCATACTTACTCTCTCTTGAGGCTTTGGGAAGAAAAAGAAGAAATCCGGGATAATCTGCAGCAAGGATTTCGAGTTAATTTTACCAGGAGCCTCTAGCTTTGAAGCCAAGCCAGAACCTTAGAAGCTTACGGCTGCTTTCTGGGTTACCGTTATTTAAAATATCTTTTCTTTGGCACTAAAAAATCATTAATGATGCTGCCAATGGAGTTGAACATTTGTGACTGCACATACCAAATGCCCAAGCAGTTGAGTAAATGGGTCATCTGAAGTGGTCACTCTCAACGATTCATGAAGAATCCTTGACCCATGTGTGGAGGATTCAGTGGCGTTCAAGAGTCTCCACCATCTCGATCAACGTATCAGTATTAACTTATGCATGATTCCAGAGCTCTCTTTATTTAACCCCGTCCAATCAAACAACGCGGACAATGCTGGGTACCCTCGAAATTTTCGAAGAATCACCCCCTGTCTGTCGGCGGGCGAATTTAGCCTTTTCGGAAAGTTAAGCAATGGAGCAAAACTCAAACACATAGAAAAACGGGGGATTTTAAAAGCATAACTACACCTATCTGTGTTGGGGTATCATACAGTGCAAGGTCATGTTATATCGTATCTGATCTAGGGTGAAACATGAAACATATCCACACCTTGTTAACTTGACGAGATATCACGGGGGAGATATATAACACAAACAGTAGCGCATAAATGAGAAAATTGGCCAGAGCTTCTCTTTCAGGACTGTGTAAAGAGAAATAGGGGCTATACTAGTATCGCGAGTGAATCCCAGTTTTCTTAATCCTAGTTCTTTCAGAAATGACAGTATTTGGGTTTGGTGGCTGCGTAGTTGTTCACCGAAAATTTGGAAATTGCAGGGGGAAGACAAAATGAAGGAAGCTCTCTTTGTCCAAAAAAAAAAAAAAAAAATTAATGAAAAGAAAGCAAAAAACACAGGCCAAAACGCCTCCGTTACAGATCGCAGCTGCAGCTGGGCTCGAGATGGATGGATTGGTCTATCAGGGCCTCCAAAATGAGCAGAATGGACTGGTTTGGGGAATGCGGGGGGTTTGGATCTGTGGGATAGGAATGGGGATTGGATGGTAATGGGACTTGGTTGGGATCCATTGGGGCTTGAGCTGGTTATAAGGTTGCTGGTAGGGTTGTCATTCATGATGTTGTTACTGGAGTTCTGATATTCCCCAGTCGATTTGGTAGGATCTGCTTGTTGGAGGGGACTACTTCAGAAAGGGTCTTGGTGATGTCATGGCAAGTGACAAACATTGCTGGCTGTGGTTGTGATGGAGGTAAAGGAAGTATATGTCATGGAAGTGCTGGAGTCACTGTCATTGCTGATGGCAATGCTGATGTCACCATCAGTGTTTGTGCTAGAGTCTGTGAAGGCATCCATATCAATGCTCATCTCTTTGGACAACTTCTGCTTCTGACCCTGCAGTTCTGTTTTCTCATCACGGACATTTTGGACAATTGAGATGGCTCTACACTTAACTTTCACAAGCTGGACAGTACATGTTGCAAGCTCCTGAATATAAGCAATGCGTTTCTCTTTCTCCCTGATGCAATTGCGTGTATTGATGTCGACTCGATTGCAAACATCCTGTTGATCCCCATCGGGAAACCTATCCGGATGCATCTTGATATCTTGCCATTTCATATGCAGCTGACATCGCTCTGCATATAGGTCACGCAGCACAATGTCAGATTTGAAGAAGATATCAAAAGCCTCGAAATAGGAACGGCGATGGAGAGCCAGTTCCTCAAAAATGGCCATGGCCCCCTGAGAAAGTCTCCCCTTATTGGATTTGACAAATCGGGATACGCTAACATAGTCGACGGTCGGATTGGGCTCCCCAGATTCCAGATTGGGTGGATTTGCAGACAGGACGGGGCATTGGGAGCCACAGGTTTCGACATAGTTGCAAATTGCCACGATGCGACTGCCGTCGTCTGATATTGCTTCATCGAGGATGTTTGTGGTGTGCAACATGCCGTTTTTCAACTCATTATTCCAGATCTCCTCGTCCACCTTGATGGCTTCTTTGTTGATTACGTCGAGGCTTGCCATGCCGAATTGCTGGGCTGAACCCTGTCAATAGCGGGAAGTTTGTGAAGGAGGTTAGAAGAGGAGATTATGATACGAAGACAGAAACGAGATTAGTGAAGAAAGCAGAGGTAATGAGGGGTTGCATGGAAATAAACATTATGGAGGTAGAGTCTGTAAGTAGCTAGCATTAAAATATAAAATAGGGAAACAAAATTGTATGTGGTTGCGTGTGTGTGTGTGTGTGTGTGTGTGTGTGTGTGTGTGTGTGTGTGTGTGTGTGTGTGTGTGTGGTATGTGTGTGTATGTGTGAGCCTTGGGAGATGAAAAAAGGCGGGGAATTCCGGAATCGAGAATGTTGGAGAGAGGATATAGAACGGTGCATGTGCCATATACGTGTAGAAATATGGAGAGAGAAAAGGGGGCTGGAGACAAGAGGTAGGATAACACGGCCCGGCATTGGCCATGTAAACAGATATATTCGTCTTGAAATCCAAGATATAAGCCGGTCAATACAATGACTGCAGAATACCTAGAAAATTCGTCGGCATCTCCGGTTTCTCAAAGGAGCATGCATTCCAGGCACTCTAAGGGAAAAGAAACCGGGCATCTTCATTTCTTGTCAGCTGCATAGGCAACTACTTGCATATAACACACTCTTTTCCACATACGTCAATGGGTGAAGTGTCAACCTGACAGGTCCCTCCTCCTGTCAGGATCCCGATTAGCACAGGATCATAGATATACCAGAACCTAAGAAGGCACATTTATTGCGAGTATAGTCATCCACGCCTCCGCGTCATGCCTCCGTTGAACAGGGCAGATCAATATCAACAACCCACGGAGCATGGACCGGGTCATATTGAACAGTGACAATACTGGCATTGACAAACAAAGTCTCCTCTCCAACCCTCAACGGACTGTCCCCATCACGACTGACATTAATATACGACGCCCGATCTCTCAACACCGTTGTCTGATCCAGCTTTATATCCGTCGCCTTCTCGCCCGCCCACTCCATCCGCTGTGCTCCATAGCCTTCATGGATGTGTCCAAAACAATGCAATCGCGGTTTGGCGCGGGTGACCGCCCGTCGAAGATGGTCGCAGCCCACAGCCTCACAGCTAATCGTCTCATCCATAACACCCCTGGGCGGGCCATGAGTCAATATGACATCCACAGCAGGGAAGTCCGGGATAGGATTTTGCGCGACGAACTGCGTGCCTTCCTGCGGCGGGTTGAATCGGTCCTGGGGCCGTTTGTACGCAAACGCCCACCGGCAGAACTCCGGCTGATACGGCGAGGCATAGACGGTGAACTGAGCACCGTTTTTCAACCTGAACGTCCTCACCCCTTCATCCATGTAGACAATCCCATGCCGCCGGGCCTCCTCGCCGCAGTACATGTCGCGAATTTTCACCAGGTCTTCCCGAGCTTGGTGTCGCCGGTGGCCGAAGCTGTTATAGTAGTCTTCGTCAAGGGTGATGTCATGGTTTCCCGCAATGACAATCTTTAGCTCTGCCTCCGCGCTCTTTAGCATGCCTATTGTCGCCTGGTGCTCGTTCCCTTTCCCGACCATGGTGAGGTCGCCAGCGTGGAGAAGAACGTCTGCGGCGGGGAAGGGGTGTCGGAATGGAGACCAATTGTCTGGTGGTAAGGGCGTGTATGTATGCGTATCGGATATGAGACAGAAGCGGGTTTTCACCTCACCTGAGGAGCTGGTCGCGGCCATGCCTTGCGGGCGTGTTCCGTCTATGTGCGACGTTTGTTAAACAGTCGTTTGGGGGCGGGTTTAGAGGTCGTTTTATCAACCTAAACCCTGGGAAGAAGCCGGGAAAATGAAAAAGACGTGTCAAAGGGGTTGGACCTGCAAGCTTAGCGAAGGTGATCGATAAATTATTTTAGCGGAGACAATAATAGTTTGTTAAGATCCACAAAATACTTATAAGTCTTTGCCAAGAGGGAGCATCAGCTAATATGAGCCAACTCCTTACGGGGGTTCTAAGTGGATGGAATAAATGGCGACAGTTCTTCATGTTTATCGAGGTAGCAAGGGCGGAATTTCAAGTCCGTTCAAGCTGAATAAACGGATGAAAACACGCCCATAAGAAAGAAGAAAGAAAAGAGAAAAAAAAAAGAAAAAAAAAGAAAAACCATCACATTTATAAACGTATTAATAAAAGAGAAAATTCCATTCCGATAGGTTAAAATAATAAAAAAAGTTCAGAGCTCTACAGGGCCTCCGTTTTAACAGAGCGCTGCATATCACATAATTTTGTTTCTTGAAAAAATTTGCTGAACTCCAATCAAACCCATCAATCATCGTCACACCCGCACCCTCCCCTTACGCCCAGGCCCGCTCTACTTCCTGATCGCACGCTGGTAGAACGCCAGCTCCTCCCCTTCCAGGATATATCCATCAACACGACCACTCTGGCCCGGCCGCGAGGAAATCACGGCATACAGCCGACCGGCCTCGAATTGCTTCTCAAGAGCTGGGTCAACCTTTCCTTGGGCAGCAAATCTCACAGCCTGCTTCTTCTCAACGCTCTTGCTCTTCTTCTCCTCAGCGTTTTCCGCGCCGAGCTTTTGCTGGCGTCTTCGGCCAAGGGTCTGACCGTAATGGGCCTCGTACCATTGTCGGAATGGGGCAGCGTCGACTTGGACAACGGCGGATTTGGTGAGGGTGTTGGTGCGGACGAGTTCGTTGTTTGAAGGATGGTAGGAGACAACGATCACACGGACTTTGCGGGAGATTCCCTCAGAGCCCCAGGAGAAGTTACCGGATTCGAGACGGAGGGCACGGAATTTCTGGTTGCCGCCACGAGTACGAACGAGATGGATTCTCTTGGGTCCAATACGGGTGTTGGCTGGTTGGCGACCCTTCTCGAAGGCTCTGTGCAAAGTGCGAACTGTGAGAAACTAGGTAGGTAGATAGACAGAGGGACGATTTTCAGAATGATCGCCATACCTCTTCTTGCGATAATGAGCTCTTTTCGCGCCGGTGGCCGAACGCTTGTGACGGGAATCTCTTGAGATACCCATGATTGCGGCTGATGGACGGCACTACTAATAAGAACCCCCCCCCCCCCCCCCCCCCCATATCGTCAGTTCTTCTGTTGATCAAAAAATCGAGAGCAAAAATTATAGATTCCCCGCAATAAAACTTTAAAAAAACTTTTAATGGTGAGGTTGCTGCTGGGTGATTGCTGGCAACGCACAGCGCACACAATCGCTGAAAGTGGGAGAGGGGAGAGAAAGGAACGCTTTTCCCCAGCAGGAGCAACACTGGCCAAAAAAGGGACGAAATTGGATTGCTCGAGAACAACAGCAAAGAGAGGGACAAAAGGGCAGGCGCTCACCTCGTACCGTGTGCTCCTTGACCAGAGATGTCACGGGGTGGTCGGCGGTGAGAGTTGGGCGGAGGGAGAAGCGTGTTGTCGCTGTCGTTGTCGTTGTCGTTCGTCGAGGATGAATTTCGCACAGTGCCAGAGCCTGAGCCTCGCTTGTTGAAAAGGCCATGCCCTAATGGGCGGCGCTAGCCCGGATGAGGCTAGCGTGCCAAGTCATATGCCAGTGTCAAACGGCGGAAGGAGAAGTCTTGGCATTCGCTTATTCATCAGCACCAGGGAACGTTTTGTTTACATTGGATGCAGCAGCAGCAGAAGAAGAAGAAGAAGAAGAAGAAGAAGAGATATGCCACCTCTGGTCGCGAGTTCAAACACCCCGGGTGGACGGAATCCCTATTATGATTATATTGGGAATGCCCGCATATGACGTTTCAACATTGCCGTCGAAATATCAAATGATATATGTCAAGGGAAATTGCGGGAAATGGAATTGAAAACAAAACTATATACGAATTCTACCAAAAGGTTTCGCTACCTAATATGACAATACGGAAACACAGGCGATTCCACATGGATGGTTTCTCGGGCTTCACGGTGGAAAATCTCTTCAAAAAGACGGTTGAGACAATTTTGAAGGAAAGACAGTAAGGTGTTACAAATACGAAGACGGAGAGGGGATATGGATATGCGAGAGTAAATAAACAGAGATGCTATTAATAACAGAAGAAAGAAAAGAAAGCAGAAGGGAAAACAGGAGACCAAAAAAAAACCTCCGATGTTTCCCCGTGAATATCACGGTGGATTAACCCACGGGGGTGTTGTATCCATCTCCTCAAAGTCCCATTACGAAACCTGCATTCCACAGCTGAAGAGCATCGATCGACCCAAACAACGCCAGAAAATCCACCACTGAAACACAACAACACAAACTCACAAATTCCAGACGTGGTGGTACTCAGAAAGACAGACGAAAAGGAAAGTGAACCGGTGGAACCATTTAGGCTCTATGCACTGCGTAATAATCAGGATCTTAAGGATTAACGCAAGGCTCAGCAACTCTTCAAACATTTTGATTCAACGAGTTTCTGTTTATAACAAAGGCACCACGGGAAAAGGGGAGGTGGAGGTGGAAGGGGAAGGGAAGGGGGAGGGAAAGGGGAAATCAGAAGTGGGAGCATCCCAAATACACAACTACGAACGACATAGGATTCCACTTACAAGAGAGCCAAGGTCAAGTCGCCATGTATGACCGCCTTCAATTCCACCTCTACATCCAAGTTGATCTCCAGCTTCAATCTCAGGCCATCCTGTTCCTCCTCCTTGGGCTTCTCGGCAGTCTTGAGCCTCTGATTCGGGTTTCCAGGCCGCATGGGAATCTCTCCCCGTTGGGCACGAGCATAGGTGACAGGCCCGTCCATGGACGTCTCCGGTGGTCCGATGTATTCAAACGGCAGCATCGCCGTGTCCGCTGAATGTTTGGAGGCGGTTTTCATGGGTCTTTTTCGCTGGTGTTGTTGTTGTTGTTGTTGCGGTGGTTGTTGTGTTTGCTGCTGGGTTTGATGTTGAAGCTGGTTCTTTCCTGGGGCCACGTTCTCTTCTTCGTAATAGCCGTCGTCGTCGTCGTCGGAGAAGGAGTCGTAGTCGTAATCATCATCGTCGCTGTATTGAGGCGTTGGAGGTTGCCGCTGCGGTTGTGGGGTGTTTTCCTTTGGGGTTGCTGTACTCATCGTGCTTGATTTGAGGGGTGTGCACCTCCCGTTCGATGATTATGCTTGTGCGAGAAGATAGAAGAAGGGAGGTATAAGAAGCAGTGTGATATATGTGTCGTAGGTTTTTAGGGTATGGAAGGAAGGACGCCTATTAAAGAGACAAGAGATATATAAAAAGAAGACTCAGGAGAACCGCAAACCTACGACGCCACGAACATGGAATCGGCTGTTCTATTCAACAAAAAACCAACAACCATTCGGCATAGGTCATATATGGCCAGTCTACGCTACTGCCTTTTCCCGCACCCTCTCGCCGCGTCATGTCATAGCTGTAACATCGGCGATGACGTTGAGGCACAGGGTGTTGCAGGGAATCCGCTAGTGTACGTGCCAGAGAACCGGGTTTCCACATGGTCCACAAGAAAAATACCATCATCTCCCCAGCATACCTTTGTTGATATATCCGCTTTTTAAAGCAAGCTGGGGATTCAATTTGCACATCTCAGCCACTATGATTCATCCTTCTGCCGACGCTGTTTCAGTGCAAAGTCACCTCCACACATCACACTTTGCAGAACCACAGCGAAGCGCGAACTCAATATCATCTTACCTTTACTTTTCAGGAAGAATTCTTGTTTTTCGTATAAAGTTAGGCATAGAGTACGGTTAACAGAAGTAGCTTACATTACGTACAGTACATACATTACATTTTTTGTTTTTTATTTCTTTGGCCGTTTGATATCTCCAAGATCAAAGGGCATCCAGAAACACCTAAATGATAGATGATGACCCGACTTCGCCATTAAGATCACCGGACCCAGAACCACACTTGGAATTTGAAGGCTCAATCGGTTTGAACAGAGCAACAGACCTCTCTTCCTGAGGCAGTCAACCCCTTTCTCTGGCAAGGGGCAGGCAGAATTTGTTGTCGAGGCTGCCCGGACAGTACATGTACCCCTTTTGATGACATCACAGCCTGAGAAAAAATGGACGATCCAAGGAATAAATAGTTAACTTTACCTCTTGGCCTGACACATCCCTCCCTCCTTTGATTAAAACTCCGCATCGGACTTCGTCATTAGTCCACCTCATTCATCACCCGCTTAGAAATATTCAAGGCAAGGTTATTATTTTCGAAAAAAAAAAAAAAAAAACTTGCGGTTCTACAGGAGGCAAGCCATGGGGCCACCCGATCAACCTCAGCAACTCCTTTGTTACAATGGGAAAGACAATGATCAAAATACCAAACTTCATGAGCTTATTTTATTCAGGCCATGCCTTATTTTGACTCGAATGATGCCGCACAGTATCTCTTTAGCTGTCGCTTGAGGGGAGCAGAAAGGGAGAGCAACTGTTTAAAGCTGGATTGGGTGATCGAATGAGATGTAAAACCTATCTGAATCCGTCGCACACAGTCAGCGTTTGCCTGCATGTCACAGATGGATAATATTTATCTAGATAATTTTTCATGCATATTGCCTAGGGCGACATCCATATTGCGGCTAGGACTTACCGTGGCCCTTATCTACAAGCGTTTCCCCGAGTTAGCCAGATAGAATAGAAGCAACAACTATCAGAGCTCAGATATATCATTGTGAATTATATACACCATTATTATTGACGGTTAGATTACACTCCCTCTCCCATTTTTCAGTATACATGTATATAAGTACCGCGTCTAAGTTGGCAAATGTGGGCCATATGACGCATGCGCTGCCCCGTTTTCTAGTTACAGTGTTTTATCTTCGCAGATTTCGCCTCCAACAGCCGGGATATCCTGTCTGGACAACCCACTGCCGTTCTAGCGGTCAGTTCTTGATCAATGTGACTTTTGGCCTGGCTGCTGGAGCTGTGTTTTGTTCATCCGGTTGACCTTAGTTCGTGTCATGGATCCCAGATCATTTCTGATGACAATCTTCCATCATGTTGACATACGGCTAGGGACAATGACGTCGACAAATGGGAGGTTGAACCCGTTTGTATGTACCAAATGTGGAAAGGCATGTTTTATATATAACGTAGGGGATCGTGCCGGTTTGCGTATGTAGTTATCCTCCCTCCAATTTTATACCTCCAAGACCTTAACAAGACAATCTTTCCGAAGTAAACTCACAATAATACATATTCTCACCTATCATTCCCAACCCAAAAACTAAACCCCAGTCTTACCCCACGAATATCAACATAAACTAAAACATCCAACATGGATAACAACGATCAAAAACGACCTCAAGATAACCCCGAGCAAGACACGGAAGAAAACCAAAGCGATCAACAACCCTCAGAAGAACAACAATCCGATGTCGACCAGGGTCAACAGCCAGAGCCAGCACCAGAGCCCCAACCACAGCGAAACCGTCGCCGACGACCACGCTTCCAAGAGCCCGAACCTGAAGATATTCCCCGGGACGATTTCGAGCCAGCCGGAGGGCGCAGACGACGCCGACCCAGACAATCAAGCGGCGCCCTATCTAACATGAACAACCAAGTAGGCAATGCCGTTGGAGGCTCTCAGGATCTCGTCCAGAATACCGCTGGCCAAGCGGCGGACGCTGTGGGCAACACTGCCGGCAAAGCCGTTGGCGCTGTCAGCGGCGGAGGAGGGAAGGAGAAAGACGAGCAACTTCGGTTGCGTCTGGATTTGAATCTCGATATCGAGGTTCAGCTCAAGGCGAAGATTCACGGTGATCTTACGCTGGGGCTGCTGTACGTATATTCTTCATTGCCGCCCCCTGGCTCACCCCTTTTGTTGAACTTTTGGTTGTATACCATCTCCTGAATATCCCATGATATAACGCACCTCCCGTGTTAAGTTGGGTGGCACTTTCGTCTTCGCGTGAACAGGAAACTGTATCCGTTTGATAAGGAGCTCATACACATAATAATGATAGCTCATAGGAATTAAAAGATCTCCCGACCTCGTGTCAGAACGTGATGCTTCCACGGCCAGTGAAACATCCACTTGTGGTCTCGACTTAACTAGAAAGATGTGCATACATACCCAAAGATATAAAGAACGCACGTTTCTACCAGTCGTCCCGTCGAGCCCGCTGTGGGTACGCCTTCACCCATGACATTTTTCGTATGCGTCATCAAAAATTGTGAACTGTATCCCCCCCTCCTCTCCCCGAATCTTCTGAGTCGTTCAGGATTGGCGGTTGTTTTGTGTTTTCCCATTTATTTCCCTTCCATTTCCTAACGATCAGCACGTTTATGAGTTGTTCATCTGTCTTTCGCTGTATTCCATAGTCAAGATTTTCACCCTTTCCTTACTTTATTTTCCTCGTGCATATAGCGCTCAAGTATGATGGCTGAATGGATTTTTTTTTTTTTTTTTTTCCTCTGCTCTTTTCCGTGGCGCAATTAATGATTGTTAGATTTAGAATGATAATAATCAGCCCTTGCTTTAAATCAAGAAGGTTTTGTTCTCAAATTGAGGAAATATGTTGCATGAATAGGTAAAAGTACCACCCGTAGGAATGGAAGTAGCCCTCCATTGCCTTCCAGCCATCAACAACACTAATACCGCTCAGCGGTATGCAATATGCAAGGTAGAATGTTAATTCATATCTTGATGGAGATGACAAAAGTTTGCTTAAACTCCGCGATTTTTTCTTCTTAATAATCGAAACCGCAGCGAGCAGTGTCAAGAACATTTCAACGGGAACGTACTTGGGGAGCAAATGAACTGGCGAGATGCGTAGATGCACCTCAAAACAATATGAAGAAATCCTTTGGGAGAGACAGGAGATACTGGGTGAATACTCACCAGCGCCAGAAGAGTAGTAGTTCTTAGAAAAAAATGAGGGATAATCTGGCCCACTTATCTGTGCCCCCATGGTGCGTTTATCCAAACCAGTTCTTTGATACCCTTTATTTAGCATCAAAGCTATACCCCCCCCCTTCATTTGTGTGGGATGGTTAATCTCTTTATTGTTGTGGTTGAAGCTAGCTAACTATATAGGGTTCATCACGTGCGGTGGAGTGGTCGCCCAGGCTACTAGGGGCTCAACAACCCAGCTAGGGCCCAACAGCCCAACAAATTGCAACGCCCGGAAATTTCCCTTGCCGAAATTCCTTTGATTGGATTTTGGGGTGAGCCATCGCCGGTGTTGATCCTGTAAAAGTTGCCCTTGTTGAGAATTGCTACTCTAACTCAAAGGGGCCTAAGATGCATCAAATTTCCAATTGATATAGCGGAGTAGAAAAGGAGCTTTTACCAGATCGCAACAGCATCAGCAACTGAAGAGATCGGATCAGAATAGAATCTTTATATTGGATGTTCAAAGAATAAAATCGAGATGATGAACTTGAAAACATACTTCCATAACCAACTTAACACCCTCTTCTTCGGGCGTTCCTCGGCATCTTAGGGAGAGAGTGGGGTTTTACAAGTAACAACATAGAATTCTGAAAAGGGTTTCAAGGTCTGAGCAGATAGATTTGATTTGTCTCTTGCAAAGTTCCTATTCTTTGACTCATTCTATGACAGCCTCCATCTTTCTTATTAGATATTCATCATTATAAAATTTGACACTCTCAAGACTTACAGACACCAGATTTCAACTGCTCGGGTAGTTATATGTATCTTTGATTGCTGGAGCTTTTTTCTTTTGACACTTGACATTTTCACCTCTCTCTCTCTGCGTTGATACTCTGCAGTGAAGTTATGAGACTCTGTGAGTTTTGCAAGCTGGTTGACTCTTAGAAACCTCTATTGCTCTGTTAATGGCATGATATTGTCATGTAATAAAATAGAAACACAACTCCATGAAAAATATCTGAAAAGTGATGAGATAAATATCGATGGCTAAGCAGAGAATGGGTCTCTTCTTAAATATTATTTAACTCAACCTAGGCAACTGTCATTTGTCCAATTGCATCCCTTGTCCTTGGATCACTCAACTCACCCACACTTGGCTGGCTCTCGCGCGACCATCGCCTTTGAAGCGGCGATGCAAAATCGGCAGAGATGAGTATCTGCCAAGTTTAGCGAGTGGCTTTAAGTATGGCTGAGCGGACGGGAAGCCCTGTTTTCCACTCCCTGTGGTCGTATGTGGAAGATGACCTCTTTAGGTACTACTTTTTAGGTACTACTAAAGGCATTGTTAAGACATCCCAACGTGTATCAGCATCGAAGCACAACGAAACTATACCTTGGGAGGAGGAGAGAAGTGGGATACACTCACCCACCAGCAACAGAAATAATACGACAGATAAAAAATAATAAAGATCAGATAACGGTATGGATAAGTGAAAAACAAAAAACACCATCCGAAGTACCATGAGAATTTCTGCCATTCAATACATCCAATTGAATCCAACCTTTACACATCTAAGTGTAAAGGGAGTTCAAAAACCCTTCCGGATTACAGGATGATCCTACGGCAATGCAAGAAATACAAAAGAGTAAAATATAAACTGGTCCACATTGAGCCACGCAGTTGAAAAAGAGGGTGGAAAGGGTATGCTAATAACAATAAGAAATCTTTCAAAGGGCAAAGCAACCTATAAACCCGCAACTATCATCAACCCATATCCAAGCGTAATCAGTACGCCAAACGACATGACACTCGCGGGTACGCCACGGGTTATGAAGTGACGGACGCGCAGATATCGCTGGCCGGTTTCAGGGACTTCCATCATGATGGCGGCTAGAGAAGGATGGGTTAGTTACGAGTACCAACTTTCACTATTTAAGTGGGATATGCATGGACTGAAAAACACAGAGGAGAGAGGAGATGAAAGGAAAGTGCCTAGCTTACTCATATTAGGAAACCCGCTCGTCGGCAGGCCCATGGCAAACGAACACATAAGCGCACTGCCCATAATCAACAGATTGGGATGTGGATGATCCATGCCTGCGCCAACCTGCTGGACTAGTGGGAGCATAATCAGCGCAGCAACTGTGTGAGAGATAAAAGTGGCCACGACAAGGATGAGTGCAGTGAATGTGATCAGGACGCCATATAGACTGAAATCAGCTACACGCTCCGTAATAGCCTTGGCAATGGTGTGCAGGAGACCGGAAGAAGTGACAGCGCGGCCCAAGCAGAGACCTCCCGATGCCAGAATGATGATGGTCCATAGGAAGTTGTTAAAGTCTTCCTTAGTAAGGACACCTGTGCCGAAGAAGAGGATGAGCGGGATGATGGCGATGACGCCCATGTCGCCGAAGGTGGCTTCGAGCTGGTGGCTGACGCACCATAGGACTATGGTGAAAGACAGTTACAAGGGTAACGAACCATTGCATGCCGGAAAATTTGTCTTTGACGGGGCGGATGGGGACGATGACGGTGCCACGGCCTGGGCGGAAGGTGACGAGGAGGAGGAACCAGATCAGAATTATGCAGATGATGCAGACTGGGAGCGAGATGAAGAACC
>NW_015440947.1:939663-952300 GCF_000150705.2 Paracoccidioides lutzii | reverse complement strand
ACCGATGTTGGAGGCCAGAGCGATGCCAAGGATGAGGGCTTTGGAGAAACGGGAGTCTGTGGGGAGATTTCGGAGCATTGGCTGATTTTGATGTCAGTTGGACGTAATGGGTTGTTTGCAGACGGAGAAGGCAGAAAAGTACTAACCTGGATGATAGAGAAGCACAAAACAGGAGCAGCAACATTGCTAATGAACATACTCAATATCATACCGACAAACATGTTCGTGAGGAGAACAATCCGCGGTTTCGTCCCGGCTTTACTCAGGACGAACGTTGCCATTCTGCGGGCTATGTCATATTTCGACAACGCAGCTGCCAGGGTAAAACCACCGAGTAGAAGCATAATGACTGGTGTCCACATTGCCGCGAAAGCAACTCCAGTGGCCTCCTTAGAGTTTAGGCGGTAATAAGGCTCTTCTTCAGACCGCATGATACGGAGAATGACCACCAGAAAAGGGACAAGTAGTGATGTAACGAAAAGCGGGATCACCTATATGTATCATATATTGTCAATATGAGTCTACATCCAGCATCACTAATGAACGAGATAGGCTCCGTGCTAGAACTTACCTCAGTAGACCATAATAAACTGACAAAAACTAACATGGCAAGACAATTGTTCTGTTCCGGCGTCTTCATAATCGGGAGAGCCAGCATGACACCAAAGACAATCACGATGGCCACCAACATGAAAAACGTGGAACTGAGTAACCACGCCGGCACAGGACATTTGCCAACAGGTGTGACAATCTCCTTCGTCGTGGGTTCCTGCTCATCGCCTTGTCTCTGTGCAGTCAGGGGATCCTGATCTCCGGCAAGCAGCATACGTCGCACGCCCATATTCGCAGCCTGTGCTTTGCGTTCGATCCCAATCATTTCTCGCCAAACAGTATTCCGTTCCCACACAACATGTTCCCTAAGATGTAAACGCAATTCCCTCTTAGAAAGCGCAAGATCACCCTTGGTGACGAGATCCGCATAAATCTTCTCGATCTTAGCAACGTTGTCATTGAGCGTCTCCA
Organism: Paracoccidioides lutzii; assembly: GCF_000150705.2. Taxonomy (NCBI): domain Eukaryota; kingdom Fungi; phylum Ascomycota; class Eurotiomycetes; order Onygenales; family Ajellomycetaceae; genus Paracoccidioides; species Paracoccidioides lutzii. Next base: position 951,277 of record NW_015440947.1, on the reverse strand, counting down.
TAATGGGATTTGTAAACGGGTAGGTAGTGGAGACAGTAGTGTTCATATACGAACGCCTCAGACTGCGGTCAAGGGTTTTATCATATTTCTTCAAGGCCTTGGAGAAGCCCGTTCGATTGAGTTGGATGAATGATTTGAGGTCGCAGAGGGAGACATATACGCTAATGATACGCTTCTTCAGCGTGATGCCAGTATGATACAAGGCAGAATAGTTAGAATCGAAGAGGAAATCGTGATCATGGTCCAGGCCACCGGGCAAGATCCTCGATTCGCTATTATCGCTCGCGGTGCAGTGGAGTGGTTCACGATAATGTTTGTGATAGTCCTTCCAACTGGAGCGACGGCGACCATCTCGACTCCGGGGTTCATCCATATCAACATCATCGTCACTAGAAACATCGTCGTTATTAGGCGCATCGTCACCATCCGCAGATACGCTGTGGGTGCTAGCATGGGCATCCCTGCGTTGCCCGCTACCACTACCACCACCCTCGCCTCCACCTTCACCTCCACCAAAACCAAAACTGCGGAAAATGCTTTCATGACGAACCCAACCACCGGTACTAAGCTTTCGGGTTCGGACCATGGTGTCTTCAACTGAATCCATGTCCGACCCTTTCGTTTCTTCAATGAACGACTGCTCATCCTTGATGACGTTCTCAACCTCCGTGTAGAGCTCCGTTTCAGTTTGACGGTAGAAAGTACATATCTTTTCTAACTCCCCATCAAGAGCACGACGGAATACGGTATCAGTGTCGAGGGAGGAGTCGAGAAGGGGCGCAGACTCAACATTTTGGCCTGCTTCGTCAACCCGATTGACTTGCTTTTCAAGGGAGTATATCCTGAGTACAGACAGGGAAGAAAAATGCGTTAGCACTTATAAGTAAATAAATAAAAAAAAAAAAAAATTAAATAGAACAAAGCTCTAATATCCATGATTGTGGAAACAATACGATCCTAGACGAATAGAACAGAAATGCAAATAGGGAAAGGATAGGGACAAAAGCAAAAACTCACAATTTTTTTGAGATTGCTGTAGGCAATATAATGGCTACTCCAATCCGGCACCGCATTGAACTGGATGCTATGTGAGAATTTCATGATGTCGTCGTCAATTGGTAGGGTCTCCCAGCGAGGTCGTCGTTTAGTATTGCTCTTCCTATTCTGATTCCGATCCCTAGGAGCTCCCTCCTCCTCAAAATACCCTTCTCCTTCAGCGTCTTCCTCTGCTTCCCATCTATGTACAAAACTCCCAGACAACACTAAAGAAGACAATGCCGATGTCCTCCCTGGATTCCTCCGAAGGTCAGCCCCGCTAAACCGGGCAAAATAACCTTGAACCTTCTCCCACCACCTTATCGGAGGAGCAGCTGTATCTGTTCCTAATGTTTCTTCCTTCTCGGCAGGGCCGCGTCCGTCAGCGTGTTGGTTGCGTGGCGGGGATGTTAAACCGGCAGAGGCAACAACAGTGTGTTGGGTGGAGGAGGGGTGGTTGAATTCGACCAGCTCGATGCTACTGGGACCGAGTGAATGAGCCAGGGCGACGTGTGCACTTGGCCGGTTAAATATAAATACGTGATCCTTTGTTTCGTTAGACGAGCTTCGGCTTTGCTGGGTTGTTTGGTAGACGGTACGAAGTTAAAAAAAACAGAGAGGTTATTTAGCTAAATAGTGCAAGGCGATGCATACATTGACAAAACGCTATCAGTCAGAATGAATGCCTTGTTCTGGCTCGTGCGACGATTTTGTCTTTGCTGGATGTAATCTTGGGAGGAGAGGAAAAGCGCCGAAAGCCCGGGAACTAGAAATTAATAACAGGAGTTCAATAAACGAGGGGATGAGTCTAAATATTGCTGTCAAAGTCGAGTCTGTCATCCAAGGAAAAAAGAACTCCACAGCAAATATTTATTTAATTGTAGGCCAGCCATTCAACGACCAAGATATTTAAACTGTTGCACACTGCCCATGCACTGTTATATCATTGTCCTTCCCATTGCCAACAATCCCCCTACAACTACTGAGAAACACTATCTAGATTAGATGATCTTGGATACGCTGTTTCCGATGAATCTCATTTGATGCCAAGCGCGACAGACGTCTACAGCCAGCGAACCACGGATCCTTCTTCTGGCCGCCTCATTCTTCTATTTTACCCTTCTTTTCCTTGAATGTCCTGGACCTGCAGCTGCTCAGTGGCTGGACCCCCCGTACGGCCCCCGCGCAGTCCCGTGCGGGAATACATCGAAGCAATTGGCTATTTTCCTGTTCGAGGTTCAGGGCCGTTGAGAGGGCTTTCTCCCTTCTCTCCGGGACAAAAAGACAAAACTGATCCTCAATATATACTATACGATCCCCTCTAGCGTCAGCGTCTCATGATGTTGCTCTGATCCGTTGGGCCAGGCGGATTGAAGATTTGAGGGAAGGTTGAGTTGAACTATGCACGCTCTCAAGGTAGGTAGGGCTTTTTCATGGGGAAGCCAGCCACTGCGCCCCGGCCGACAGCTGGATGATTGATTTATTTAATCCGGATCCCCCCCCCCCCCGTGTTGGCTGGGAAGAGATGAGACTCAGCGAGGACAGATGACTCGAATGGTCTCTCAACCCATGCTGCCTGTTGGGAGTCTGTTTGCTCTCATTACTATCTACGACGCCTTTCAGGGTCATCAAACGTTCACCTGTGATTTCCAACTGATCATTACATATACATACTTGTGCACATCGCCTCCTCGGCTGCTGCTTACGTTTCAGACAGGAATATGCTTTTGCAGAGACATATCTCGAACATAGTACTACCCCCGTGGACATGGGATGTCATTAGATGATTGATTTATTAATAGATTATATCATTCTATGTATCCTGACAAGAAATATTCACTCATCCATGACCTACCCTGGAGCTTTCACGGGGCTAGTCTTCTCTCCGGCTGGAGTGCCAGTCTAAACGGAACGGGAAGAAATACACCATGTCAGCTTAAGCCCATGTGGGATATACGTTATATCGGTGTATATCAAGTGTTCCGACATGCTAGATATCTTAAAATTGGAGGATCAACTTACCCTCTACCCATTTCTTCACAAACTCAACTTCCTGAGCCTGCGCATCTGCCACGGGTCGAGGCGGAAGATCTGGCGTTGTTTCATTCGGAAACAAACCATTCTCATCCCCTGCAAATTTTAACAAGAATTTCTAAATCAACTATTTACACGAAACAAAGACCAAAGCTCCATATCCAAAAGACGAAGGAAAAGAAAGGTAAAAGAAAAAGAATCTCACAGTGATGCCCTCCCCCCTCAATCAAAATAAACGGTTTATCAATGGTGTTTTCTCGTGGTCTCACAGCATCCGCATGAGGTGACGCTGCACGCCAGGCGTCGGCTTCTCCGTCGATGAAAGCCAGCCGCTCATATTCAATGTCGAACCCGCCGTATTTGTTGATCCGCTCAATTTCCGGCGGCTTGAAGATGCCAAAGGCTTCCCGGCACATGATGCTGGCGTACTCGAGGTCAATCATGCGCGAAACCATGGGCATTCGGTCTCTGGGGACTGTGCTACCGACTTGAAGGTACCCCCATCTAAGAAAAAAGAAAAGAAAGAGAAAAAATTAATATCAAGAGGGTTAGTCGGAACTTTGGGCGCAGAAACCAGCGAAATCCTTCATGGCATTGAATCTATTCCCACACCGGATATGGAAACTGAAACAACAAGGAGTGGTGGCGGTGGTAATGGAGGAGGCTTCACTTACTCCGTGCAAACCTGATAGGGCCAGCACCTATTGTCCGCTTGGGAAAGATCAACATCTTTAAACCATGGCCGCTCATGTTGTCCAAGGCACTCATCCAGCGTCTGATTGTGTGATTTACAACCAACTACCTGATCCACATTAACAAACCCAGCAAAGTTAAGCAGCCGGTTCGTGAGCGCACTCATTTGGGCAAAATAACCTGCCGCAGCAAGGAGCGCCTGTGCCTCCCCGCTCAAATTTCCATTCTTATACAACAACTCATCCACGGTGATGTTGCCGCAGTAGAAGTCAAAATTTGGCAGCGAAACTTCCGGGTCCCAATTGCGCGCCTGCCAATAGGTTATCCCAAATGAGAGGACATATGCAAAATCATCTATATGTGTCAGATTTCCCAGATTAAAAAATGATTTCAATCTTTCTATAATCTTTGCGTTGTTTTGACCCATTACGATTCTGTCGACCATGTCCACAAATTTCTGTGTTGTGGAGATACACTCTGGTGGGCCATATCTGCGGACGGCTTCGAAGTATTCCCAAAAGTCATAGATGGCTTTAGGCACACCGGAGGATGAGATGGCGCCCCAGAAGATATCCGGGTATGAGACGCGGAGGAAAGCCTATAAATAGGGGTGAGCCGTTGCTGGTTAAGAGGGTTGATTCGATTTGATTTCTTTCGTTTCTTCCCCTCCCGTCTTTTCTTTCCCCCCTCCCACATTTTTCATTTTTTTTTTTTTTTTATATTATTATTATTATTTTTTAACCTTGTTACTCTCTTTTTGCAATGGTAAGAAAATGCAACAGGAAACAAGAACCTACCACCTGAGCCCCAGCATACGAACCCCCATAAATAATCCACGGCGCCTTTTCCCCCTTCGCCGTCAAATCCACCCCCTCAAATCCTTCAAACACAACCTCCTGCGCAAAATACGCCGAATCCGCCATCGCCTGCTCAGTCGTCAAGAACCTCAGGTTCTCCGTCGATAGGTTCGCGGTGGGGAAGCTCTCACCATAATAGCGATGTTCAAGAATTACTCCCAGGCCATTAGTTGCCTCGGAGAGAATTTTCATGATGCCCTTCTGCAGGAAGGGCAGGCGGTTGACGCCGCTCGTCTCGCCGCTGTGAAGGACGATTATGGGGCCTCCTTCTTTGTAATGGCTGGCGTCGAACCAATAGCGCAAGTCGAACTTCTCGTCTGTGTGTGGTTCATAGCGTGAATCGTAGGGGAAGTGATCTATGGGGACTTTGATTTTATGGGGTTTGTAGAGGCCTTTGGGGTCCGGGGCGATGGAGCGCCCTGTGAGAAAATTTCTCTTCTAAAAGATTGCATAAGTTAGTGTGATTGGGTTGGGTCAGAGAGTGATATGGGTTTGTATGCAGCAGATTTGGACTATTTTGTCATGATCTGTGACCAAATATGTCCCAATGGAAGCTTGGGATATGAGCCATATATGTGAAATATGCGACAAGAAAAAAAAGGAGATGATACTCCTAGACCACGTCCACTCCGTGTACCAGCGAAAAAATCATCAGTCAACCTTGCGCTTGCGACAGCCAACTGTATCAACCCGAACAATAACAATACAAGGTGTAAAGTCTCCACCAGTCTGATAGCCATGGCAGGGTGCGCACTCAATTTGAATCCAAATCTCAAAAATCACGGCAATGATGGAGCGACTCTCCTCTAGAATTCAAGAATAAAAGAAAAGCAGAAGAAGAGGTTAAGAGAGAAGTCTTCCACCCTGACGATCTTTAAAATAGCCAGCCATTGGGCTGCAATACCGATTAAGATATTGTCCAGGCTTCAACCAATCCATGGACACTACAACGGGAAACCAAGAGGTTTTTAACAAGATCTACATTCTCAGCACAAGTTAAAAGTAATCCGGCACGCAGAAATAACCATGAAGCATCGTCCATGCAGATGCAACCATGCATGTATGAACTCCGAAGAGGCTACCAGCATTCCGACTTGCACTCAAATATACACCAAAATAATCTTGCATCTTGCTGCATCCTAGACCAACATGATCGAACTCTAAAATGAGTTGAACAGCACCTCAAATCTTAACTCACCGCTTCAATCACTGAAAGAGTTGGTTAAACCTCACCAAGATGAAAATTGATGCAAGATTCTGAGTGACTTTTCAGCTAACTTGATAATTCACAGTTTTTCATGGCAGCCTTCTTAGCAGGCATGGAGATGGTATCCCAGACGTGGGACCGGGCTTCATCCATGGGGACGATATAGGCTATATTAACTTGCCATTAGTCCTTGAGCTAAGGCGCAACAGACCGTTCTCACATTATTGGCCCGCCTGCCACGATGAAACCTTTAAAATATAACTAAGGATCTACCAATGGATTATATGCAATGTTATATTCAAGTCCAAGCACCGTGATGGTGAAGATAAAGTGGTAGACCGCAGTGCTTAAGCCCTGGCTCAAGTAGCTCAATATGCCATTTACTGTAATTGCGCACCACGTACGGAGTAACTACAGTTGGCTTTCATCCCTTTCATCCTGAGCCACGAAAGGGCATCCAAGGAAGGATTTGGGTCAGGAACAAGATGATTTGTTTTTCCCGTCGCAAATTGTTTCTTACTTTGGTCCCTCATGCCGCGCCCAGCTTATAAATTATAAATTACCTTATCAGGGGCACGGCACAAACCCCGCTTGAGAACAAATTAACCGCCCAACGTGCGTTGCATGTGCGCTGTATGTACGCTGCGGCAGACATCGATGCCATGAACAAGATGGATAACAAGTTTCACGATATCATACGGAGTAACTTTGTGTAAAAGCAGCGAGGGACGCAGTCGCGACCCCTCTAAAATTTCGGTTAAATGAAAAATATATCAACGGATCCTCCAGAGCTGAAGGGATGGTGAAGATCTCCACTCCCCTCCCCGCATCTTTGCATCTTTCCTCTCATCTCTGCTGCCTTACCTTTCCTTTTTCAGTACGTAGCGCATCGGAGGGAGTCGGGACTGCATGGATTCATGGATCCCTGCGTATCCATCCCGATGTAGGCTCCTCGGAGGTCCTCACTTTAAGGACGCTGATAGGCAGCCTAAGCAGGTGTTGAGACCGACTGGAAAGTTCTCACAGAAGCCTGGTAGCCCTAGTAAATACTTGACTGAAGAATCAAGATCTGTGTCGGAAAAACCACTCGCACGCTGCCGTGTTCTAGTAGATGCTTATCTATTATTTTCCAGGCAAAGAGGACTGGGAAGGTTTCGGGCCCTTTGACAGTGTCTGATGTTGATTTTCCGTGGGCCTCTTCTCTTGATGGATGATAATAGATAAGGATGGATATATGTATGTAAGTGTGTACACTCACACATTGAATTTTAACTCCGGGAACCAAAATTTGGGGAGACACAGAACATCTTTTGCGAGTGGAACAACGTGTTTTCGTCTGTGTTACTCGGTTTTATCAGCAGTGCATAAATGACAGCATTTCGCAGTGCTACACGAAGAAGAATATCGCCAAATCGATAGGGATGAGGGGATAGATGCATAGGCTCATGGGGGATTGCAACGGATTTTTATATTCTGTCATAATTTAAGAAGGGATATTCTATGTCAAATGGCATGGTCCCGACTCTCATCAGGTGAGGTGGTGATTTGATGGCTGCCGTCTTCTCCGTACACGATTAAATATATCCCAACCACCGCCTTCCACCGATAATCAACCATAGCCCACATTCTTCTAATGTCATCTTCCGCAATGATTGTGAGAGTAAACATTTATAAGTATTAAAAAAAGAAAAAAAAAAAAAATCCAAAATCCTCTAAAGCCCCGTAAGACCCGACGCCCATTATTTTAGGCGCCGTTTATCAGGATTGTTCATTATTACTCATTCTGCATGGTTAATGCGCCACTGATCACAAGCAAAGATTTATGCATACGTGCATCACTCCGTATAAAAAATTAGCACACATTACCTCATACTTCATACCCCAGAATGTTCTCATCGCTATGTACGAACAATAGCGCATCCTCAGGGGAGGTTTTGTACGGGGCACATTGCTGCTTAGTAGACATAGAGGCAGTAATAGTAATATTTTCACAAGATTAGACCGGTCTATAAACATAGACGCAATGATAAGGATAAATCTATCCATCCGTGTATAAAGAAGCCCTCGTCTTGACGCTGTAGAATTATGCTGCATATATGGATTGTAGTAAAGGCGCAAGGCAGGGTGCCTACAAACATCAGTACTCCGGTATGGTCCTCGGGTGAGGAGGGGACATATCTTCTTGCCTTCAGTCTCCCTAACCAATTAGGACGGAAAAACATGAAGAGGCATTGTCAGTTAAGTTGTCTCCGGCTCTGTTTCCCTTTTCCTTTCTTTTCCAGCTCCAATTCCATCCCCCCTCCCCATGTTTCCTTCCTTCTCCTTGGTCTCCTTATTTTTAAGGAGACTAAATAACCTACCCTACCCGTCTTACACGGAACAAGAATCGAATTGAGATTGAATATGATGACGAAACATCCCCTCCATCCGCCGAGCTCAATCAAAAAACCGAGTGTTGAGGCAACTCAAAAGGGTGACATAAGGAAGAGACGCCCCACTTTGAGAATACGGATTGCCGACATCGTCTGATTCTGTGCACGCGATGATTTTTTTCGCACATGGCTTAATCGCGTTTGGTGAGGGAAGGATAGAGCGCTAATGATGAATAGGAGAACATCTTGTTCCTTCTGCCCACTCTCTTCGAGTTGATTGAAAAGGGCTGAAGGGTAGTGAATGGAGTATGGAAGTTAGAACGAAATGAGTTGTGGGAAATGAATCAGAGAAGAATGACATAAATGAAAAGAGCATCAGAAGCGAATTTGTATCAATTTTGTTGTTATAAACCAGGACTGCAGCAAGAGAGAGAAAAAAAAAAAAAAGGGAAACACAAAACAAAAGCCGGAACCAGAATCATTCGACACAACTCACGACCTAATATCACAGCAGTCTCCTTACCTACTCAACTTTTTCATTCCAATTAGTCCGAACTCCAAGGCAAACGAAAATTTTGACGAAATCAATACTATCAAGATATTTGAACGTCTTGATCAAGCCCTCAGCGCCTCTTCTGCAACATGCCCCTCAAAGCAACAGCCTCCCCTTCCCAGCGAGCAGCTTGCATCTTCAGCTCATCCCTTTCCTTACACACCCTTTCCAGAGTCCGTTCCAGCTCTGCAACACGGTCCTGCTGCTTTTGGCGGAAGCGGCGAGCAGCAAGGGTGTTGCGCCGACGCTTGTCCGCAGCAAGGTCTGCTGCAGTTGCTGCGGCTTTTGGAGCAGGGGAACGGGTTGCTTGTGCAGTAAGACGGCCAGCTTGCGTTGATGGAGATGCGGAATTAAGGGTGCTAGTACTTGAAGGGGATGGAGAGGTGCTTGAGTTTAGGGTCAGGGGAGAATATGTCTTTGGTTGAAGTTGGTAAGTGGGGGCTTGGGTTTGAGATGGGAAGGTTAATTGATGGCATTGCGTGGGATTGATGTCCTGGTTGATAATGCTCTGAGAGGTGGGAATATAGTCATCATTCTTCAGGTTGTTTGACGAATGGTGGTAATCTGGCGGAGAGTATAGCGTTCTTGGTAGTGCGGGTGCCTCGAAGGAATCTGAAATGTAACGTATTAGAGAAAAATTCCAGTGTTATATAGTTTCACATATGGGTATTTAGGGGATGAATGGACGGCTATTCAGTCTCACAAGCAGCCAAATCCACCTATATATATATAATTGGAAAGAAAATAAACAAAGGAAAAATAAACATATATAAACTCACCTTGCGCATTGTTTAAATAGAGCGATTCATCAACTTCTAGCTCATCCCCTACAGAATATGGGTGTACTAGGTCATATTCCGAAATTTCAACGGGAGCAGGTGCATCTGATAACGGATTCGACAACATACACTCCTGTTCACTTTGCGAGCCGGTCCCTGTTGAAAGCAGGGAAGCGTCCAGTGGGTGGTCATGCTGGTCGAAGATATCAAGACTGACATCAAGAAAATCCAGCCAGGGAGATGCCGGAGCGGTAGTGGTGGCGGCAGAAGTGGCAGTTTGTGTTGGAATGAATCCCTCTACAGACAAGGGGGCCGTAATAGAATTAGAGGGAAAATAGTGGTCAGGAAAGGGATCATTCCCTCCGTTCAGCTGGGTAAAGTCTATATGTTGATAGTGGTATTGTTGATAAGCGATTGACGAGGGCTGCTGAACAGAACCCGAAGAGCAAGCAGATACAGGAGAATTAGAAGAAGATGCAGTTGCAGCTGGAATGGAAGCATGGACGGAAGCAGCCGTAGATGCAGAAATAGAAGACGGTAAAGACTGATGGTAGTGGGATTGAAGAGAAAGAGATTCGTCGGGCGGCAGCCCCAACGGCGCAGCATCGAAATTACTACGGTTGACATGGCCAGCATTGCGCCGCTGGGGGTGAAGGGGGTGGCTGTGGTGGTGATTATGGCGGTAGGAAGGGGACAAGGAGGGTGGATGGCTGGTAGAATGATACACATTGCTTAGGAGCAGCTGCTGCTGAGGACATGGTGACCGCCATTGTTGTATGGTGGGGTGGGGGTTGAGATAGGCCCGTTAGCGGGGGCAGGAGACGTCGTCAACAACTTGCTTGGCCTTCTCGCCTGGTGGTTTGAAGAGGAGAAGAAATAGTAAAAGAAGAAGAGAAGAAAAAACGGAGGAAGCGGAGAAAGCGGAGGTATAAAAAGGAGCCTCGTCGCCTGCAGGATGGAGCGAGGTTCGGGTGAGGCTTTGGCGGTTGGTCGCGTGGATTAGGGGTGAGTCAGCCGCTGGAGTTCTCCGATACATGATACATCAACATAACATCGCAACCAGGGGATCAGAATGGGCATCGAATCAGCCAACATCGCCCCTTACTCTGTCCGCACCAGTTGAGAATGAATTCAGTGCAAGCTGGCTAGGGGCTGCACATTGCAGAACATCACCTAACTCAATTCATTCAAACCATTGGAGGTTACCATTTTCCTCTCCATCTGGTTCGTCTGCTCACGACGATCTCTTCTCAGCTAAGATGATATATGTATGTACAGTCCTGTATATACTAAACTTCAGTTCTCTACGAAATGGAGGGCTTCTCTTTTTTGGTTTAACCCCCTCCCAACTTGTAACCCCTTGACAACATTGTGACGTTGTCATGCATAACTTACGAGGCGAACGTCCCCTCTTTCTTCTGTTGGAACCATCAAAGAATCACAACCTCCTTCGTGGGCTCAAGAGGCGGTAAAACACGATTACGAAAACATTCCTCTATCTATTCATATCTATAATCACAGGCATTTTACGGAGTCCACACATGGGAAGATACGCAATATTCGCGTTGCACCTTTCCTTCTGATGCTATTCTTGCTTTTCTCTTGATCATACCTCCAATGCCCCTTACATATATGTGAATAGACCACTGAAGGTACCATATCTGATCATTTCCTAACCTTGAAAACTAGCCCACCGGTTTTGGGGAGGGGGGGGGAGGGTTGGGGGTTGGGGGAAATGTCAGTCCATTTCATCATCCTGCCTGGGGAAGTGGATTTGTTAGGCGTCAGCGCCAGGTAGGACTCCTAGAGAAAAGAAGTTCCGGACACGTTACAGTCAATGTTTTAGGCGGATGTGCAAATCTTCCACAGAACAGGATATTCCACCGAGGTTGCCTTGCGCATCGTTGTTGGCTGTTTCCCACGGCTGTTCAGCGACGTCTCAGCCGCTACATATAAGACCAATTGCCATGCTCAAGCAGAGGGTAAGGGAGGTTGATTCAGGTTATCAAATCTCGACCAACAACTTATTTCGGTATTTTTTTTTTTTTTTTTTTTTTTTTTTTGTAAATCTTGAAATCCTATGT